>NW_024524377.1:25164704-25444704 GCF_017590135.1 Pyrgilauda ruficollis | reverse complement strand
CATCACTTAGGTCTCTTAATTTTATGTTGGCTCGTTGTTTTTAGGGTTTTTTCCCTGGAAAATTGCAAAATTTGGTGAAATGTATTCTCATCGGCATACCAGCTCTGATGTCACACCCTTCCCCTGCTACTTGCAGGGTCCGGTGTCACCCCCTGGCAATCAGCCAGGCTGATCACCAACCATTTACAGGTAACTGAAGAACTCCCAACAATAGGTGACTGCAACATGAAGCTAATTTTCAATTTAACAGCAACTGGTTCAACTTGTTTTAACTCTGCAACCTTAAAAAAATAGATAACTTTTTATTCATAACACTAAAGACCCACTACTTCTCCTCTTTTTTCCCAAAGAGACACTACCGGCATCCAGGTTATACAATAAATACACAAAAGTACACAAACAAACCAAAATAAAAGACATTTCCAGACTAAGGCAAAAGGTCTTACCTCAGGAAGATAAACGTGCATCCCTACGCTGTGCTCCAAACATGCCTAACTCCTATCAGGCTCCAGCCAGCTCGTTAGCAGTTAATTTAAAAGTTCACAGGTGTTAACAGGATAAGTATCAGCGTATTCTGCCTATTTTGGTGTGGCAAAACCCTGCCGCGGGGATATGGTTCACTCCATGCAGAAGAAGTGAAATATTTTCATCAAACCGAGTTTAAGAAAAACCTCTCCAGCTCAGAAATCTTTATTTTTCTTGTGTAAATTTTAGATTTTTGAAACCACTGACTGTTTGCATTCTCGCCCTCAGATGATTAGAGTATTGTGGGGATTTCTATACTTGACCTTCACTTGCCCTTAGTTGTCTGAAACGCACGCTTTCTAGCCATGCAACCTAGTACAATTGCTTTCTTACCAAGCTGCTTTTTTTTTCTTTTCTCTACCCTCCCACCCCCAAATACATATACTCCAGAGCTGGTTATGCAGAGGGCCAGAAAACATTTGCTTTTCCTTCAGGCTGAAACTTACCTTCTGTACTGATTCCAGATGCTGGGAGTAAGAGACAAAAAGCTAATAAAAACATTATTTTCTGTCTTGATTATATTTGCTTGGACAACTTCAACAAAAAGAGGAATTTGCTTAAAAAGTTGTTCTACCTGCTTTGGTTTCCCAGGCTATTGCCAGGAGTTTGAACTGAAAAGATGTGGGAAGAATATGCTGTATAAAACAAGGCACAGTAATGAGGAAAATACACCGCTGAGTCACAAATGCAAGTGATTTTGACAGTTGATGCTAATAAAGCCTTTCTCAAATCTTCTATTGCTTTGCTCGGGCTGTGTGGGTAGGACAAATGAAGGAAGCACAAAGAGGCTTTGGGCCTTTGATTTCTACCCAGGAGGTGTTGGATTGTGCTACTGAAGGCTTCAGGCTAAGCTGTGTCCCACGGCTTCTTCACAGGATAGGCTGAGAGGAAAAATGATTCAGCAGGACTAATTTTACATGCGGTTTGCATTGTCATTTCCAGGCAAATCCCTCACCTTTCTTGAGCTCATATTCAGGTTGATAATATCTCTTGTACCTCTGACAAGAACACCTAGCAGCCTGTTTTCTGGCCTCTACCTAGCTCTCAGAGAGAAGGGGCCAGGTGACAGCCCCCAGCACATCCTCCCCAGCATCCTGGGAGCATATCAGAGGTGGAAGGAGAGTCATAACACTGTGCAGTTCACCGAGCAACAGCCAGATTTTTTATGGGTTATTCTGTCCTCTGCCTGTTACATCTACCCATAACATGAACACTGGTTTAGCGGCTACATAAGCCCAGACCCAAATGTTTTAGATCACCCATATGAAAATTAGTAATAATGCCCTCACTTTGTACTTTTGCACTCACACAACCATTTTTCACCAGAAGCTCTCAAAATTCAGTGGATCCCTTTATATGTATTCCATAGAAACAGCCCATTTGTTATTAGCCCAGAAACCATATATGTGTGTTTCTTGTGTAGTACAGAATAGTTTCAGCTACCCAGTTCACAGCTTAAATACACAGATTAAACAACACAAGCTACGGGAACAGAAAAGAAAGGTAAAACCTCTTGCCCAAGACCAACGATGCTACAAAACCAGTTCCACTCCACCCACCACCCTTTGCTCGATCACTCTCTCTTGCACTGCTTTAATTGCTCTTGATCTTTTCAATGAAGCCACAATGAACTGGAAAATGATGATTCTTTCAGGCCATTCACATTATCTTAGCAGACCTAATGGCCTCTTGAAATAGTTTTTTTTTTTTTTTTTTTGCTTCTACTACTAGCAGGATAAGTGCTGGAGACTTGGTCCCGCACACTGTTCTACACCTGGGGTGCTAACACATGAATACTTCAGTAGTGGGATAACACCAGTTCCTGCAGAGAGAATGTGGGCAGGGATCCCATAAGTTATGCTTGAAGAAGAGCTGACAAGGAATGCCAAGTTTTGTCCGTGTGTAAATTTACAGTTGGTGGCATTTCCACTGTAAGTGCCATTGTCAAGATTTTAGGATTGGATTGCTGGGTTGAAAAAAAAAAAAAAAAAAAAAAAAGCATTTGACTGAAACTTGCCATTCAACTTCTCATCATCAGAGTAAAATACCATACTGTACCAAGAATGAAAAGAGAGAGAGAGAAAACAACAACATTTAGCAGGTTTTAAAATTATGCAGATATTTTTAATGGCTTTGGAGTATTCAGACACTCACTCATATGTCAGAAAACAGATTTGATTTATAGGAATGACATTTGGCAGAGCAATTAATCCATACTATGTTCTAATCATGTTTGGTATAGGGAGAGGAAAAAAAAAGTCAAACTTAGGTTTAAAGCTGGTTGTGCCAGGAATTATTTTCAAAGAAGGCTCATAAGGGTTTTCAGTAAGCTCAAGGACAAAATCTGGTCTTTTATTCCTTCCCCACTCCATCACCCAACAGAAGAATGAAGACTACATCCCACTTGCTAGTTGAAACTCAGTAATTAAATCTTCTTGCCTCCACTAGAGGTGAAACAGGAGTACGAACCTCTTTGGCTTTTAAACATAACCTTTCCTTCCCATGTTATTCTTCAGTCCTAATAAGACTAACAGAAATCTTGAGAGGGAAGCTATGGGTGGTTCATCAAAAAATGTTGAAGTTCCATCCAGCAGAAGAGAAAATTGCCTTTGCATGAGCACTCTTTGGTCTGCTTTGTCTTTCCCAGAATGAAACTTTAATTGGTCTCCATAAGGTCCATTTAAGAAACACAATTTGAGACAGGAATTTGCAGCTCCCCACCTGGCACTGCTTAGATCTCCACTGCCAGAGCATTTACACTTGGCTATGGGGGCTCCTGTGCTACAGACAGCAGAGCTGCTGCTCAGGCACCCGCAGCAATTTCCACTGCGGCACAACACAGGCCAGGGACAGAGTGGCACCTTCCCATCTAAGGCCCGGGGACCCTGTGTCCCCAAAAAAGGGTGCTCTGCTGAGACCCAACCACGCCTGGGAGGGCACAGCTCCTTTGCCCAGCACCTGTCCTCGCTCCTTGAGGTACACCTGTGGCTGCTGACACCTTCTTGTGCTGTGCTGGGTTTGTGTAACCATGAACCTGTGTTTCTTTTACTCCGTTTGAACCCCTGGTGTTTCACATCCAGTGTGACAGACCACTAAGGAAAACTTCTCTGACAAATCCATTATGTAATACAAGAGCAAGCACTACATGATAGTTTTCACTCATGGACTTCGCAAAAGCCGTGAGTTATCTCACACAGTAACTGCATCATGTCTAACACAGCACTCGTGCCAGTTTGCTGGAAGAAATCTTTCTTAAAGGCTATTTCTTCTCAAATCTATCAGATTTAAATCTAACAGCTGTTCCACAACATACCAGAGCTTTATCTGTGCCTGAGCATGTACTTCGGACTGCTCTCCACTGGTGGTTGGACATTTACCAGCAAACAAAAAAAAACCAATGCAACACGTAATTTGATTTTTCTGTTGCTGTTTTTTTTTAATTATAATTTTTAAAACCAGACCTCCTCCCTTTACTAACTGTACTAACTCTCCTTCACACCCTATCTCCAGAAACTCCTTCTTAATTTATTCACAGATGAAAATATATTCCTCTATACTTCTTCCAGGCTAGCTTTAAAAATCTGAGGTTACACTTTCAAGACAAATAAATAATTATTTTAGCATAATGGTTTTAACACCTGCTACGAAGATTGCAAAACCATTCACATTGTACCTATAACTCAGTTTTCTGACACCCATAACTCAGAAAATATTTGCCTCTGGGTTTAACAGCTTCCATACTCTTTTCTGTCTGAAGATGTATTGTTAAATATTATTACTACTGGAGGTATGTTTGGGCAATATCTTTCAGACATATTTGAATTAAAGGGAAAAAGAAGAAAAATTCTGACCAGATACACTATTTTTGGAAGATGACTACAGAAAACAGCTGGCCTGAGCTAGCTTCTAGTGAAAATTACACCTCTAGAAAAGAGTAAGATTGGAGAGAAAAGTTCAAAAGAGCTTCAGGAGTAACTTTTGTGCCTCATGTAAGAGTTACTGCCTCCTTTTGCAGGCAAGCAAGGATTCACCCTTTTGCAGGTTTGTGCCAGCACTCACATAAGAGCTTCCTTCCTGCCATACCTGGGCAACTCATACCTTTTGTCTTGACTAATCTGCCCTCAAAACCCTGCCATGCAGTCTCGTTCTTGGGAGAAGGGAAGGCAGCCCTGGGGCAGCTGCTGAGATTTGCTCCTCAGGCTCTCAGGCCACACCAGTTGGGGGACAAGAGCACACACACAAATGCACCAGGGATGCCATCCTTGGGTCACCAGCCAGCCTAGAGTGGAGTTGCTGCTGTCTCGACAGAGTAGACACTCATGGTTCTGTCCTGTCTTTCTACTGCCTTTCTGTTGGAAAAACTCCTACCTGTTCGAATGTTGGTATCTGTGTGTCAAGGGCAGTCCATTCTCTCTTTGCCCCATTCGCAGCAGCCAGCTTTGTTCAAGCCCTGGCTTTGATCTCAGCATGATGCCATGAGCTGCTTTCACTGTGTGAAGTCAGCTGGAGGATGGGTTACCCAAGGCATGAATTCACAGATGACTTTTAGCACAAATAGTCTGACACAAAAAACCCCCACAACATAAAATTAAGAAATAATAACCAAATGTGGCATTTCAAGTTCCCTGCCTTTTCCAGAGCATCTCAGGCTGTTATATTCCCACACAAATTACTCAGATAAAATTCAAACAGATAAAGATTTCAAATCAAGCAGTATTTCACATGCAAGCAGAAGGTCTGGTCCAGTGCTCAGCTGAGCCATGTTACTATTTGCCTCTCCAGGCCATAGCAACATGGTGTCTGATTTACATATTTTCACATATAACTTGATATTTTACCATGAAAACTTTCCATTATACCTGCCTGAAGCTTTATCTCCTAGATTTACTACTCATCAGTGTTTTTTTCCTGCACTGACAGACAAGCACTGTCTGAGGAATCATTATTTCTCATACAAGTATACAAAACTGGTGTTTTAGGTTTGATGTTACAACTGCTCACTGTCACCTTGGTGTCTGCTGCTGACAGTTATTCCCTCCACAAAAATCTTTGTCAGAGTGCTTACGTTTTTGCTGGAAGGCTTTCAAGTTCTCTTTGAGAGCTGAAATCCACATCACACGCAGGCACACAGGCACGCACACACACTGCTTTAAATATCATAACAAATGATGCTATAAGCATTTCCAAAGCATCTAAAAGAGCTCTTCTCTTTCACAGGACAATGTATAGATTTTTCTGGGGATAATTTACACATTGGTTTTTAGTCGGCTGGTTTGGTTGATTTCTTGTCGGTTTGGGGGTGGGAGGTGATTGTTTTGTGCTTGGGTTTTTTGTGGGGTTTTTTTGGGTGTTTTGGTGTTTTTTTTGTTTTTTTTTTTTTTTTTTAATAATAGGAAATAAGTGTTTCCTCAATGCCTGGGTTTTGAAATCTGGAGTGTGGGTTCTTCAGTAGATGTGGCAGCATGTGGGTATTCTCTCCTGTTTTTAGAACTCAAGTTGCTATAACAACCTACGGCATCTGCTCAGCCCACTACCTAAGCGGCCTTTTTTCTTTCTTTTTCTTTTTTTTCTTTTTTTTTCCCTCTTGGGTCTCCTATTCTTCTGAAGTCAAGTGCTTTGCTTTGATTTTTATTTAAGGAGCTAGCTTATGCTCCAATGTGTATATGCAGAATGAGCTGAAAGAAGCCAAAATCTGTGCTGAAAAGATCACAACTTTTGGAGAGTATCTGGCTGAGTGGGACGAGCTCAGGGCTGGGCCCTGTTCCCACTGAAGTGAAGACACACCAGTTCCTGCTGTGAGCCTGAAATTCACTGCCACGTCTCATGAAAGTGGGGGTTACTCTGTTGAATGACAGACAAGTGATGGACACTACCAGGGAGTCATTGACAGAACAAGAGCCAACAGATGGACAATCTTGTGTAACTGGCTCCGTATAATTATTATGTTTCCTCCTTATCAACTGCTTTCTTCTTTTCTGGAGAAAATTTTGATTTTTTTTTCTTGAAATGGATTTTTTCCAGATTGGTGGAGGGTGGGCAAGGAAGAAAAAATAAGGAAGACTTTTTTTTATTCATACCAGAGCAGCAGCACCATATCAGTACTGGGGTTTGGAGGATATCCCACCTCCTCCGTGGGTTAGCTGCCCATATTTCATGCTTCATCATAGAACTCTGCCTGTGAAAAAGAGGAGCTTATCACTGCTAGAATCCCTGGCTGCAGTTCATCAGAGAAAGTACAGGCCAATTACAGTGTCCTAAGCATGTAAAAGAATGGGAATGTAGCTACAGTTCCCATAAAGAAGACAGACACTGGCCCCAATGGGAATATTTCTGGTTTAGGATGAAAAATTTTGGCTGTGAATTTTTAAAAATACTTAGGATTTTCTATCCACATAAAACGCTTTCATTAAAAATTTTCCACAAAAAATAAAAAAGCTTTTCACAAAAGCATTTGCATTTTCTCATCAGTCCAGCTCCAAAATTCCCCAACTGTCAATCAGCAGATAAGCATACACAGGCCTGCCCAACCCCATAGCCATGGCTTGTCAGGAACCAGGAAAGGAGATGGCATTCTTTAGGGGCTTTAGGGCAAGCCTGTCAAATGTCTTAGGAGCAATGGAGCAGTGTTCAGAGCAACCTGCTGAGCAGCCAATTCTCCCATATATAATTCTGCACACAAGTAACTTGTCAACAAACTGAGGTACAAGTCACCCTGTCCTGACCCAAATGCATCTTTGGCTTTGTCCCCAAACTAAGGCACTGCCAAGGCATATGCTCAGAGCTGTAGAGAAGGAGACAAGGGTCCTTGCGGGTAGGATTTGCAGGTTCTTGGCTGCCACAGGAGCTCTGCAGGGAAGCAGCACTAGAAAGACAAGCTCCTCGTCGTCATTTCATGCAGCTGTCCCTGCCTGCGAGGAAGCTCTGCAGCAAAAGATCACACAGCTAGTGAGAGGCCAGGTGTGCTAGAGTGATGTATTGTGTCACTCCAGCCATTCCATGCCACTCTTACATCACGTATTGAAGGAAAGAGTTCACAGGGACTAGGAGGCTCAGCAGCAAGCAGGGCTGAGCCACACAGGCAGGAGATGGTGGCTCTTGGATCAGAAGAAGCACTTCTGCAAGGCAGGAACTGACTCAGAGCTATCCCCGGGCCTGGGAGCACAGCAAGTTCTCTAAAGACAGTCTTGCCTTTCTCCTGTGCTACCACTAAACCTAATCTTCACTTGTACCTAGATACAGTGCAATACGCACATCTACTAGTGCATATTGGGAAGACATAATCAAGGTATCCTTCACCTCACATAAGGACTTTCAGAGCTAACTGTTAAGTAATTCAGAATCATTGAAACTCCCATGAGGGGCAATGAACCTGGTTTCCCATTTTTCTCAGGAATCATGAAATAATATTCTCTGAAATCACACCTTTCTCCTTCAAAGCTTCTGTGTATATTTGGTAACTTGTACATATGTCATTTCTGTATGACAGCCACAGCTCCCACCTGGAGTTTTGCAACATTGTCCACATGTTACCTTTCCTGGAGGATATAAATGTGTTACTGATACTATTTTTGCACTACAGAGAGAAAATGAGAATAAAGAAAAAAAAAGCAGAAGGTATGAAGTTGCATGCCAGTTACCAAACTGGGACTCATCTTGCCCTGTAGAAGAAAGACAAAGAGGAGCCACCTTTCCCCTTTACCTTTCAAAGACACAAGACAGGGTCTTTGGGCACAGGGATGAACAACACCCTGATCTTCCAGCAATGCTGTTGCTTGTCAGGGTCCTGAGGAGACACATCTGATCTGCCACACCACACCCAGCAGGTAGCACTGGCCTCTGAGAAGCTGCAAGGCTGAGGGCACTGCCAAGATGGGAGCATGAAACCCATCAGTGCAGGAACAGGCAGTGAGAGAGGACCTACATTCATCAACAGCCAGCAACAGCCTTGGCCCTAGCAGTGCCTGCTGCTTCTTTCCCATAGCTTGAGGGCAAAAGACCTGTGGGCATCCTCACTGTGATTCCAGCAGGATTTTTGTGGAACTGCTTGGAAAGAAGTGGAAAAGCACAGAAACAATTTTAGATATCATAGAGATCACATAACCCAAAGTGAAAGTGGGAAGTGTATCCCCAAGAAAGATTTCAGTGTTAGGGCAGGAGCCACATTTAAGAATCTAAACAGTGTGCCAGCTCCAGATCAAGAGCCAAAGAGTGACTGCAGATGGATTTATCCTGCAAATGCTTCCTAGTGACAGCAAGTTTCACAGTGCAGCACATGGATCCTCACCTTTGGAGACACCCATGCACACAGACTCCAGAGTAGGACAACAAAACTGGGGTAAGATTTGAAGACATTTCCAATGTGCATATGTTTGGTTCTACTCTATAGGACAATGACTTCATCTTAATCTCCTTCAGTCTTGCCCAGGGTTGCAGTAAATGAGCATAAATTTGCTTTGCTGTGCTAGTTTACATTAGCTGAGGACGTTGCATTCAGTATAAAGGATGTGTGACAAACCTTTACAATGTTCCCAAAAACTGGTTATTGGAAAGGCAGAAATCTCAAGATTAGTTTGACTTTCACTCTGAGAAAAGACCAAAAGATAACATCTGAATCTTTTAAACTTACTAATTTATTTCTATTCTACTTTACCAAGTGTTTGTCTCACTGATTTGGGCAGGAAAGAAATTCATCAACTTTCTCTAAATCCCAGGATTAATAGACTACTACTACTGTGAAGCCTGAGCAGGAGATAATATTGCTAGAGCCTGGCTTTAGTGTAACTTAATGCCCCAGTCACAGAAGCATGACCTGACCAGAGCTTTTACTCCTGGGTGTAGATTATAAACAAATTAAATAAATATTTCTTTCATTGTAGACATAACAGTTTTGATCACAAATTACTAGAGCTCCTTATGAAAATTAAGTAAACAATGTTATGAAATCTACCTTTTAAAGCTTTTTTTCAAATTTAATACTTAATTTTCATCCCTGTTCTGCCAGAGTTTGAATCCAGAGAAGTCAACCAATCTTCTGGTCATATCTCTCCATTGATACTTAGAAATCTCAGATATAAAAGAATATATATCTTTTTTTTTTTAATATGCTGCTCTAAAGTTCTGATGAGAAACCTCCTGATCAGTATGGCTGTCCTCTAAATTAGGATCCAGAACTGGTTCTCAATTCCACTGGGTGTCTTTGGAGGTCACACTGGCTGCAGGGGAACGTGATCCACCCTGACGATCAGGCAGAATTACAAATCCCTCTGAATATTTTGAGTATTTGGTTCTTTGGTACCGTTTGATTTCCTTGCAGTTCACTTCAATGGCATTAAAATGTGGACTCTTCCCTATGTGCTACCCACTTCAGCACTGACTACTTGTTAAATAATTCTTTTCAACCTAGCAAGATGAACATAAGAGACTGCCTGTGTTCCTTGGGCAAGTTGTGACCAAACACAGACCAAGAGATGTTTAAAAGTATTTTCATTAGGCAGCACTTCCAGCTGCACTACTAACACTGCTCAAAACAGAAAGCAATTCTCTTCCTGGCACTGTTTCAGAAGATTTAAAATGCATCATTCTAATTACTGCCTGACAAATAATCCCGGAATGCTAGCTGGGAAGTTTGCAGAGCAGACAACAGATATATTATCATCACACTGGTATATTGAACTTTTTATGATGTCTAATATCTCCAGATTATAAATGAGGGAAAGCATCCTTTGCCACTGGCGGAGTACAGCCCTCACACACAAACTGAAGGCTCAAACATTATCGTGACACAGCTAAAAACCCAAGGTAATTTTGTGGTAAAACAGTCTAGAAGAGTTGCCAAATCTGTCTTTGGACTACTCTTGGTCATTTTGCACAGCGATTTCATTCAATCATTCCAGGAATCCATAGAATTCCTTCACATTACCCAAACCCTTTGCAGTTCTGCTGTTGTTACAGAGTGACTGCCTAATCTCAGGAAGATCAGCGCTTCCTTTATCAAGTCCACAGAGAGACCTGTAGCTCTTTCTAGAAGTAGAGCTCAATTCAGACCTCATTGAAGGTCTCAATAAGTCGTTCTTTTCCCCTCCCCAGGTTTCAGGCAGCAACTGGGACTTAGAGGTTCCAAACTAGCAACAGGAACTTTGTTCTCTTGTTATGTACAGCATTGCTGTGGCAGTTCAGGAGATGCAGAGACTTCACTGGGCTGTGCATATGCCTGCTTTGGCTACATGTTGAGGAAGCTTCCATGCCAACTTTTCTAAGCACTGCCTGTCACCCACGTGAGGTGCACTCAGCACACGGAGCTGATTTAAAGTGTAAGTGAATCCAAGTGAACAAGTGTGATTCACATGTCAAGAGATCAAAAGAAATTTCAAGTGGGAAAAGCAGCCATTAGCAGAGGTAAGAAAGTGAAGAGAGGTTAAAGTCCCCCACGCCCCTGCAATGCCTATACAGTCATGAACCAAACTGAATAATGTAACTGAAAATTTTGCTAGCTGCCATCTGTAAACACCTCTGGCAGTAACTGCTTATCACTCAGGCTAGCAATGTGGACTCATTTAATGACATTCAATTAATTTAAGCTCCCCTTTCTCTCTGCCTTTTTTTTTTCCTTCTCAGAAATAGCTATTTGACATAAACATCTTTGTTTGGCATATCACTAGATCTGCTGCTAATTATAATGCTGAACCCAGATGCTTGGTGGAGGAAATTAATCTACGTCCTGCATAGTTTGTTGGGCTTGTTTTAGTAGGTTTGCCAAATATTTAGTGAAACCCTCATATGACTTTTATTATCTGCATATAGATATTAAAGGGCCAAGTACTGTTCTTATTCTCACTGGTATAAACCTGGACAGCTCCACGGAGGGAAATAAATATAGTTACATTACTATGGATTTACATGATGTTAGTCTAGATTTACAGTACTGTAAATCCTCAGCACTGGAACCAGGAAGCTAAACCACAAATACTCCATCATGTAAACCTGGGCTCTTCCCTTAACTGAAAAGCACAGTCTTAATCCTAAAAATGACAGTGCTCATAATGTGTGTTGCTAAATTGGCATACAGAAATCACTCTTTTTTTTTTTTTTTTTTGCAAGTTGGCCTACAGAAAACACCTGTGGAATAATTGGCATCAAAATTCCTCTATTCAGAAAAGCAAAACTGTTCCATTACAAAACAGTTAAAACAGTTCAAGCCATGAGCTGCTTCAGGAGCCAAAGAACTCATTTGCCTGCTTGGCTTACCTGAGTTTCCCATACACATCACTAGTGGAGGAAAGCTGCTGCTGGTGGAAGCTATTTGTGAAGGCACGACGAACCCAGGGTTTTGGATACAGGGACTGAAGACCTGAAGTCCCAAGGGACACCAAGAGATCACCTGGGCCCAAGAAAACGTCACATTCCCCCAAAGGAAGGTCCAGCAGAAAAAATAGTCCAACCATAGAGGAATACACATTTCAGCTACAGAAAAATTGACTATATTTCTGCAGAAAACACTGGGGTTTGCTAATCTCCCTTTTCCCCATGCATTTTTACTATATAATATTTTCCTGGTGAAAAAATGTGAGGTAGGAAACCTACAAAATAACTATTATTTCTCACACAGAAAACAAATATAAACTTTTGGCTCTAAGCTTTAAGGTAACTAAAAATAAACAAAAAATGCCAACAAGCTTTATACCAAAAATGCCTGAAGTCAACATTTCCCAGACAGAGGCCAATATATGTAGTGAAAAGTGTATTTTCTATGAGAAACAAAACTAATAGAAAGCTTCCCGGTCTGCTTGCAGAAAAAACTGAGTAAGCCAGAGGAGCACTCCTGTATGCTAACTGACATTTGAGGATCAGTATCATTTAGGCAATACAGACCTAAAGACAGGAAATTTCTGAGAGAAAAAAAAATTTAAAACCCTGCTGAGAAATTATAACCTCTGGTACAATGAATGGCTATTAATCCCAGCTGGTCATCGTTTGCAGAAATGCCATAGACCTTAGCTGGGGTGATGGTTTTAGAAAGAAAATGCATGTTTTTAAAGTAATAATATATTTTTTTAAATTTAAATAGATAATTTGGCTTCATCTGTGGCATTTACAGTGCACAGTTAATTGTAGTTACACTGCTGGAAAGCCACTTTTCAGAGAAGTATCAGGAGCCATGATTACGAGTATGAACCAGACTGCTGCTATCAGAAGGGGCAGCAAGACCCCTGCCAGTAAGGCACGATTTCCCATCTCATGGAACAGGCTGAGGAGCCCAACTCACAAGCTAAGAGATCCTCAGGGATCCATGTAGATCAAAGTGATTTACAGGAGCCTGAGGCTAGAGCTGTACAAACTGAGCAAAGTCCAGTTCTCAGCCCAACAGTAATTGAGTGGGACAGATTTTAGGCAAAACAAATTCCTGCTTTCTGCAGTACTTAGAAGGCCTCCCCACTTTGCTCCTTCACAGGTACAGTAAGCAGCAGCAGAGAAAGTTCCCTCTTGAGCTGGTCTTCTTTCATTGCACATTTGAAGACAGTAACTTCAAAACATTTATTTTCTCTCTTACATCCTTTTGCTCTGATATTCTCCATTAAGCTGTTTGCCACCCAGGTTTGTTTTGCATTTTGCCCAGACCACACAGGTTTAATTTTCAAGTGTCTTCTCCAAGCAAGAAGGGGAAAAGTAATTTGCTACATTAGCAGGAAGTTAAGTATCTCTCCATGCAGTGGCAAATGCTTACCCTTTTTGATAGATGTGATGGGAGCAATGGAGAGTAAGTTCATCTTTGATGTGGGTTTGGAGAGCTCCAGTGCTTTGTGTACTCTTTTGGGCTAAAGCAAACACAAGATAATTTGCCTTTCTGCAGCATGGTTTCAACTCAAGCTAGAATTTGGCACAGAAAAACAATGCTAATAAAGAAGTGTGAAGGAAATCCAGATATTCATGATTTGCATGGCAATATCGTCTACACTCCTTTGAACATTAGAATAAAAGTGGGACCTTAGAATTGCAATATTCTGCTAGAAGCCCAGCTACACATCACAGCTTCCCCCTCGTACTATCCAGAAATTAGAGTTCAACCTTGCTTTCTAACATCTCATGCTGCAGCTGCTGACAAAATAAACCTTTCCCCCAGGGATCTGAGGGACAGAGATTTCCACTGGAACACCTTTGAGGACAGTAGTAAGAGTACAGAAGCCCCAGACTATTCTGAAATACACCCCATATATTCATGGAGTCATGGTATAGAGAGTGCAGTTCACAAATCTGTCCAATTACCAGTCTAAAAGGAAAAAATTAGTTCAAAAAGCAGTCCAGTTATGAGTCTAAAGAGCTGGAAACAGTACTATTTCTCCCTTTTAAACTACAGCAGGGTTTCCAGAAATCCCAGCAGAAATGCGGTTGCCGTACATTTAAGAAACTGACTTCAGGTGGGCAACCTGCTCCAACAGATTTTGCATAGCACACCAAACTGTACTTGCTAACACTTCACATCGGAAAGCAGGTGCACGCGTACATGCGCAAGCAGCAAACCAGGACTCCAAGCCATGATCCAGTTGGAGCTCAATCCAAGGAAGCATGGGACACTGCCAGGGTTCGAACATGAGGCTTGGCTCCAGAAAGGATGGGAACCACTAGACGACACACTCTTTGGCACAGGTGGAGCACAACCCCAGAGATCTGGAAGACAATCAAGCACAGACAAGCCACTGCAGCCAGCACTCAATACAGCTTCACACAAGCGTCCTTCTGTAACCCTCCAGCTTTACAATCATTTGCAGAGTGAAATGGCAGCAGCAAACTGCAATATAAAGAGCAGCCATGCTTTCAGAAATCAGTGTGATGTAGAATAATTCTTCATACAGGTAAATGTTGTCCAGTTATCCTTGTAGCATGCTTTTGACTGTCATTCAATCCATGGTGAATGCTATCAGTGTATAAGGTAATAGAATTGAAACCTTAACTAAGATTATTGATAGTGCCCTGTATTTAGTCCTTTATAATCTCTGCATAGAGATTGTGGAGTTCATAATAGCTAGCAATAAAATGTTTTTGTTCATAAAGAAGGAAGATAAACAATGCACAGATACTTTGCTTAGAAGTACTCAATGATTTAAAATGTAAAAATATACAGTACTTGTTCCATCTCAAATGGCGTTATTGTTTCATAAAAAGTTCACTGTCCTTTTAGTTAGAAATTTTGCTTTTTCAAGGACAATCTAATACAGAGTCATTTAAATTGCTGGCACTCATATCTCTAATAAACTGTAACCTGATAATCAAGGACCATAAAGGATTACTTTTTCCTCTTAAATTATTCTAGAGCAGCTGTAAAAGTACAAAATCCATGGAACCGTGTGTACCTAGTCCTAATGATAAACACAGGGCTTCATCCTTCTGGCCTCAGCAAAACCCAGTAGACTGGGCCCCTGAAAAGACTAAAACAGTTGTTCCCCTCAAATATTTACTCATACTTCCTCCTTTCTTAAAAACAGATGCCAAGCCCCTGCCGCCTCTTCATTTTCAAGCGTGTTTGACTCTTTGTTTTAACTCTCCTGGTGCTCTGCAGGAGAAGAAAGGCCTGGTGCAGATTGCACCCACTGTCACAGTCACACCAGGAAGGGACTGGGAGAAGAGCTGCTGCTTCTGTTTTACAAGGGTGCTCTGGGCGTTGGCATGTACATACACAAAGAGGCTGTTTTACTTCCTCACAAAGACAGATTTTATTGACTTATTTATTATGCCTTCATTTTACTCAAGGTGAACAGAAACACCCAGTTCAGATTCACTTTTACACAGAAGTCCAGTAACAGCAGGAGAACTGTGGCTCCTGGTGCTAATACCATGAGAACCTAAAGACGGCCTCAATGAGCTTACCTTCTGCCTCAGCCTGACCTGGGATCCTTCTCCAAACATTAAATTAAATGCCCTAAATTCTGCATCAGCCAGGTACTGATAATTTACTTTGTTCACCTAATTTCCATTCACTCTGAGTGCCAGCCATCAACACCATGGTCCCCACACCTTTCTCCTCCCTTTCTTGAATGCCCTTTCCCCATTCTCCTTTTGTTGCCTGAATTCAAGCCATAAGGTAAATTTATGAGAAGAAGAAAATAATTTGCAGGCCAAAATAAGCCTGTCAGTAAGGTCTGACAGTAAACAAGGCCCATCCTTGCCTTGGGCCAGTCACACATTGCTAATATGAGGGGAATGGCATTGCTGGCAGGATATCTGTGGGGAGCACAGGCTGCCCCATGTGCTGTCTCCCCAGAGACAGAGACAGCCTCACTGCTACCAGATTCTCCTGGCCTTTCCTGTTTTAAAAGGACAGGAAAGAGATGCCTGTGTACAAGCAATATAAGTAAGTCCAAATAGAGACATAATTAGACTGCCTTTGCAACAATACCAAGAACAGCAAAATCACAAGCCTTTAGTAACAAATGACATTTTTGGTCTTGAACAGATTATAAGTGCTATGGAATTGAAAGTCAACATGTTCCTTCCATTCACTAGCTCACATTTCCCTGACAATGGAGCCCCTTTATTAGCTAATCACAGCCACCACATCCAAGGAAAGGAAGAAGCAAGCTGGCCTACAAGTCTTCAGCTCTGTGAGGTAGCAGCTGCATGAAAGATTTCAGGGAGGGGCGAACTCAGCAGAGGCACACTGGGGACACCAGGGACAGCTGCAGCCCTGGGTACTTCTGCTGCTAAACACTCGCCAGAGTAAAGGGCTCTGAGAGCCACAGTCGTCTATGAAGCCGATAGCTAAATCCTCTTTCATTGCAGTTTTTGTTACTAATGATTTAATTGTTTCTCCACAGCAATGCCAACAAGCATTCATTCTTCCTCCTCTTTGTTTCCTTCGGTGCTGGTATCTCCCTTCTCAGTTGCAATTTTCTCTGCCACCCAGAAAAGTGTGCACAGGCTATGTGCAGTCACTCACACCAGTGCACAGCAGATGAAAATTGCTTCAGGATCAGGATGGCATTTGGCACCTTGCTGCACTGCAGGCATCCACCCCCCTCTCAGCCAGATGTGGTGCAATGGTGATTCCAGCCTCAGGCCTTTAAAGGCTGCAGCTCTGCTTTGTCCCGTTCCCTTGCCAAAGGGCCTGTCTATAAAGTTTTCAGCAAGACACATTTATTGAAACTCTGAGTAAACCAAAGATTCATTAAACGCCCTATCAGATGTAAAATACTTTTTTCATGGTCCTGCAAAGGAAATTTCAGCATTAAGATTAAAAGTAGTCACAGCCAAATATTTCAGAGAACTAATGTTTATAGATTGAGACTGATTCTGTCCTCCCTGCTGGAGCTACAGGCACACAGTGTAAGCCCAAGGAAAACCAGGTTCTGGCTAATTTTAAAATGCTGCATTGCTGAACCTCTAACTAGGTGGGGCAGGGGGGTGGAAAAGCTATTAGTAGCAAACAGATAATTATGGCTATCTGGGAACTAAGAGCTCAGGGAAGAGAAAAGTGGAAGGAAAAAATACATTGAGAACAACCAATCACCTTAAATGGCTCAGCATTTAGAAATGCAGAAGTTTGTCATACCCTTTTAATTATAAGGGTAAGTTTAAGAATAAAAGACACATTTACAGCTGAAAAAGCACCTCACTTAAAGACCAAGGGAACAGTTATGCTTCCTGCAACCTTCCAAAAGAAACATTTCTAATACATATATACATAAAATGCCATCAGAAACTCAATAACAATTCTTTTATAATTCTGACCCATGCAGGAATCCCTTCCTAGGAATGTACTCTAGGTTTGAAAAGTGACTTTGTAAACACATCATGATTTTACAAAGGCTGTGTGTTGGAGCAGAAGTGTTCTCCAGTCAATCAAAAGAACAAGACCAATCTGTAGAGCTCCCCAGGGACAGTCATCCTGTCCCCAGCCACAGCGTCTCTCCATACACCTTTAGAGATGGACTAAACAACATGGCACAACATTCATCCTCCACTAATATTAGGCCCATTATTTAGCCTTCACTTTTTCAAGCTCTGGATCCCAGTTCTGCTCACTCTGGTATCAACAGGTACTAATGCAAACTCCTTCTCCACTACTTTACTCCCTCATTTTCTAGGTTGCCCAGATAGCCATAATGCGCCCAGCCAATATGGGAGTCACAAGCCTGCACAAGGAACTGCAGCTTTGGGTCTTCAATGAGGTTCTGAAGTTTGCTTTGATTCTCAGAATTTTGTAATTTTAAAGTCCGACCTCAAGGGGGAGATGCCAGAGTTAAGGATCTTCATTGATCAGCATGTGCATATTGCAATAATCCTAAAATTTGGGAACACCCAAATTGCATTGCCAAGATAATCCTTCTCCTACAATTTCCCTTAGCCCTTGAGCTGTGCTTTCAGTGACAACACATACTGACCTTCTGCCAGCTGGAAGCTGACCACTGCTCCTGAAATACAAATCCACATCAGTGAGTCGATTCCACAAGCCAATCCTGAAACCCATCCTTGTCAATGGGAGCCCAGAACTGACCCCATTGGTTGGAGCAGATTTATGCATCAAGCATGTACTGATTATAGGAATGCCAAATGTGTTGCAGGATTACACCCTTAGTTTCCATTAATTTGCAGTGCATTTTCCCAGACAGCTAAAGTAGTAATCTTCTGCTCAATTTTCCACAGTTTGAATAAAAACACAGCTATTCTGCATTCTGCTCTCAGCAGCATGGACATCAATCCAAGCCTGGCTCAGTTAAATTGATCTAAACTCTCAGCTTCATCTGGTTCCCCATGGCACATTTGGCTTTCTCATCAGGATAAACTTCATGCCATGCACTTCATGTCATCTATGGCACAGGGCAGCATATTTACAGTGTTTGCAAAACAGAAAATATTTACCTTATTAATTTGATCAGGGTGCCCACAGACCACACATCTCTAATGACAGATCATGCACCACCAGGCTGCTTTAAGGAGTATGAGATAATAGGGAAAAGCCTTGGGCTTAAACTGAGGTCAAAAACCTATAGATGGTTTTCAGATAGATTCACTAAAAGGGAGTTCATTAGGTCAGCAGTACATGGAGAATACTACTGCAGGGGATTTTGTTACTGAATGTGAGAGGGAGTACAGATACCTGCAGTTTCTGGGCTTGCAAGAAGGCAGGCATGCAGGTGATGAGCCAAGGTGGATCAGTGGATAACAAAGGCTTAAATGTATTCAGATGCTCTGGTCCAAGATACTGTCCCCACATCACAAGAGTACACTCAAAAAACAAGGCCGATACTTGTGGATGGGTCAGGACTCTGTCTCAAAACTCACAGCACTTATCTAAGATTCAGGGACAGAAAACTCTAACAGTTGAAGCTGAGTTTGGTTCAAGTCTGATCTCATCCTTTATTAGAAGCTGGACTTCATCCTGTTCATTCAGTATGGCAAAAACATGCACCTTGCTTTCAAACTATGGCCACACAGAAAGACCAGATTTCAAATGTCTTTTGCAAAAGAAAAAAAGGGCTCTTCTCAACCATCATAAAGTTATGGGCAAATGTACTGTGTCCTCTACATTTCTCTGACATTCCTTTCCCTTAAATATAAATCTGTGCTGTAACCATGACTCATTCTTACTCAGCTTTTCTCAGATTTCCATAAGCAAACACTTGAAGCATTTGCATATTTGTGCACTGAAGATAACCTGACTTGCCTAGGTCTAACATAGAAAATATAAAAAGCTCAGTATTTGTATCTAGCTCTGGCATAACACTCAGATTTGCTGAGGAGGAGATTGGCAGGTAAATCAGGGGGTTAATATTCTGGTGTTTTTCCAGCAGCCCCCTGCAGAACAGGCAGACTTTCTCTAAACAAAACCAGAAGGGAAGCCATCCATGCTGTTGGCAGCAGCACACACTGCTTGAGGTGTCCCCTCCTGCAGACAGAGCTGGTGGGGAGCTGTGTGGGGAGAAGGGAAAGGCCAGCACAGGCAGGAATGTGGCCTCTGCCCAGCTGGTCACACACTGCTCCCAGGCAGCCCACGCAGTCACACTCTGCATCCATGGCAAACTCTCAGTGTCCAGTGCACATGGTGAGGGCTGAGAAAGCAGCCAAGCTAAGGCAGTCTCAATACCGTATCATTTGTCCATTCAAGTTCTCCACAAATATTAATGGGACAGATGGAATAAGTGATTGGTCTCTAAGTGATCCAGCTTCTACTGGCTCAAACTGGAGCTTGAAGTTAACAAGTACAGGCAATAAACTCTCTAAAGAAGATTTACAAAGCAACAGATAATTTGGTTGAACAAAGCTAAGTTGTAAGACATTTGCAAAGCCCCAAGCTCACCTAAAGGCACAAAGAACTCAAGAAAGTATCAAAAAAGTTATACTAGGAAAGAGAGAGAATAAAATAAATTCCCCTAATGTACCACAAATATCAACCACCACACACTACCTACAAACCATATGTTTTGCCCATCTGTTCTGTTATCTTCAACTAAATTTATAATATTTGGGCTATCGGAAGAATTGTCAAGCCTGAGCTGGGCAGGATTATAAAACCTAGGTGTTATTACACTTTAAAAGACATTTTCCCCTCCCCCTACCACACCAGGCACAAGATTATACATTTCTCTTGCTGCCTCCTGGCTCTGGTACTACAGAGGATGCTATGCTTTTTCTCAGCTACAGTAAGTAGTAGGGCATCCCAGCCCCCAACAAAAGAATAGTTCCTCTGCCTTCCTGATTTTGCTGTCTTCCCCATCCTTCACTCTAGGCAGGTCTAAGAAAGAGGTGCCAAGGCTGAGGGTTCAGGATCACTTCCTGTGGTGCTGCAAACCACTGAAGCTCACGTTAAGTCAGGAGAGAGCTCCTAGTTCTGCCTCAGCAAGGGTCAGCTCTCTGGGGCAGGGCTCCAGGAACAACACTTAAACTATCCTGCTGCTGAGCCAGAGTTTCAAATTTGAACCATCAGGGGTTGTAGATCAGGGCTATGATCATAAAATGGCAGTGCAGGCAAAGGATTAGGGCAGGAGAGCAGCCACTTACTACAAAAGCATATGTGCAGTGGATGTCCCTTGGGAAGAAAACAATAAGGCCCCCTAAGTGAACCCTTCCCACCAGTCCAGATGCATCATAAGCCAGAGAACACAGTGCTCCTAATACAGAGCCTACTTCCACAGACTGCAAGTTACTGCCACTGAGGAAGCCAACAGCTTTTAAGCTGGTCTAGGAAAAAGCACTTCTAAACACAGCCTGGAATGGCTCAGTCTACTTCTTCACTGCTAATCCTATACCTAGTCTTTTGGGTAGAGCTCAGCATGCCAGATATTTAAGATTCTTCAAAATAGAGCCCAAATCTTGGGGGCCTGCATTTCTAAGTGCTGTTCTCCACTGCATGCTTCCATCCATGGTTTGTTAGCTCTCTTCTGCATGTACAGCAACAGTGCTTTTCAGAGTGTGCACACACAGAGGGAAACTGCTTGGAAAAACTCAACTCTGACTGTCAAGTCAAATAACAGACCTTAATGCTGAACCCTCCCCACCTTGTGCACCAGACTGCAGACAGTGGATCGCTTGCAGCAGCTGTCTACCTCTCAGCACCTCCTTCCAGAACACAAAGTGACTTGCACGGCTCCAAAAGCTTCCTAGGAAGTCCACAAATAAGTACAGCGGGGAATATTCCAGTTTGCTTTTTCACTTGCAAAGGATTAGGGTAAACGTAACGATTTTCCGCACAGAAGGTCTTTAAAGAGTGTGCAGAATTCCAATAGGTGTCTCATTAATGCCAAGCCGTGGAGCACATGGTGCTGCACTCCCGCTGTCTGCTCCACCTGCCCGGTGCCAAGTGGTTCTCTCCAGTGCTGCCTCAACCTGCCCACTGCCAGGTGATGGTATCCTGCCGCCCTGGGCCCTGCTGGGCAACCAGTGCTGCCTTCACCACCTTCCCTCGTTTGCTTCAAGAGCTGATTTCTGAAAGGTGCTAAAGCTCAGCATTGACCCCTGGGAGAGTCCAGCTCCCCTTTTACCCTTAAACAGCATGTACAGAGGACATGCTCGCACAGCATCATCTCCCTTCTGCTTTCCAGGATGGATGGCAGATTGCAATGCAATTTTCCTCCCAGTCCCTCTGTATTCATTATTTCCACCTATTGTAATCAGCAGTCATTTCTGAGCCTGTCACTGTCACAGAAGAGGCAGATGAGTTCAGAAACGAGTGAGAAGTGCTGTTCCATTTTTACAAATATTGCTGCACACAACAGAGTTGTGGATATCCATTCAAACTGCACAAATGTGGGGAGGATGTTTTATTTTGATTTGGGGGTTTTGGGGTTTTTTACAGATCTTTTCCGTAGGGGGAAAGACTTGCATTGTGGACACCCATGTAGTAGAAAGGAAGGCCAGGCTACAGAGTGAGTCCTTACCTTTCTTTTTTATGATGTTCAATCAAGTCCAGGCAGGTAGAGCATCAGACACCCTAGAATGCCCTGGAGAGTGGTAATCAGAGCATGGAGGCAATGTGGAACAAATCCCACTTCTAGGCAGTAATTTCCCTAGCTTTTACTACAAATAGAGCTGCTTTCAGTGGCTCAGCAGCAATACTAAAAAATTAAATTTTACAATGAATAGGAAGACTCTTAAGAAGATCTGCTCCTGATGAAATGGTTCCTTTTTCAACCCTCTGAGAAAAATCACCTAGGTTTAAGAGAAAAAAAAAATCAAAATATTCTATCCTTTTTCTTTAGACAGCAGGAAAAGACACATCCATTTATAAATGTGAGTTTTTAAGCTTGAATTGTCAGTGCAGGAAAAAACCTCCATCTCTACTTTGCCCCAAACTTAAATGCTTTGAGAAGTACAGATCAGGTTTTTTTTTCCCAAGAGGTATAGCTATATGGATATAATACAAAATATTTCAACACTTCTAGCCAAAACTATTAATTTAATTTGATCCAAATATCTGTCTTTCATTGCTTCAAAATTGCATTTGTGGCAAATAGAACTGATTAGGTAAAAGGAATCAATTTTTTAGCCAAGCTGTTTGTCTTTTCATAGGTTTAAATTCAATGCTGTATTACAAACATCCTAAGTTCATAAAAGCTGTCCCATTCTTCAAATCTTCCTAAAATCTTGTTAGCAGGGTTGGGTCCCTTTTTCCTACAGACATCCCCATTAACAGCTCCAAATATGAGTCCAAACCCCATCCCTTGTAATATCTGTGTAGGGCTGATAAAAGTCAACCATACAGGCAAGAGAAGAGATTTCTCAGAAAAGAATAGATCTGCTCATCTTTATCCAAGGAAGTGGGCAGAGTGTTGTGAAACATCTTCACTTTTGTAAAGCTAAGAAATCTGTCCTGGAACTGACAGATGTGAATCCAGGAGTCCTGCAATGCCATTTGGACAGAGTCACTTTGAGAGTGGGGCAGGGCATGGAAACCAGCCACGGTTTGAAAGAAATCAAAATTTTATTCCGAAGTTAATCCAGGATTTCAGAAGTCCTTTTGTATATATGACATGAAAGAGATCACTGTACAGGATAAGCAAAGATAAAATCTTGCACAAGGGCAGGAAAGGAAGCCTTGGCACACCAGGATTTAGGAGCAGGGCTGTGCTGCTTTCATTCCCCTACGTGTACACGTGTGCTGCACACCTACAGCCGTGCTCACTCACTCGCTCTGTCCACCTGAAACCCTCTTCTTCTCCCAAGAACTGCCCCTGAGCAGCACCATGTGCGGCCGATGTCGCAAGGCAGGACAGTCAGTCTGTGATCAACCAGCCAGCCAGAAAGAACAACACCACTGGGGATGTACAGCTTTGCCTTTTCCCACATTGAATGGGGCATTAACTTCAAAGTCTATGATCCTTTAAATCTTTAACAATAATTAATAGGAGAAAGATGACTAATATTTGTGTTTGCCCTTAAACCTGCTCTTGGGAGAGAAAATAAAAGCTCAAAGAAAGTGGCATTTTGTGCAAGCAAAGTCAACAGTATTAGTTATTCCTGAATTAGTTTGTCTTAACTCTGGTGTTAATGCTTTACTTGGCCTTGTGCTCCCAAGTGGAGTGAAGTGCATTTAGCACTTCAGTTCCTACAGCATTAAATATTTCACTGCATGGATCTCCCAGTGCTAACTAGAGCAACCTCAGGGCTGCAGCAGTGTCTGCCAGTTATTGTGGGTTACTGCAGCAAGCACTAAAAAATTGTCACAGTCCAAGAAAAACCAGCTCACTCTGTCCACTCCTGGATTCCAAGCCTGGGGTACCGGACCCTTGCTCCAACATACCAAGTGGGCTGATGCTTGAAGACTTACACTATCATCTCTAGGCATTGGCTTCAACACTGCTCACAGCAAGTCAGTATTTCACTTCAGAAGGTTTTTTTTCTTAAGACATAAATAGTCTAACGGGGTTTGGGTTTTTTCATCCATCAAGACCAATGCATCCTAGTCTAGACTGTAAATTTACCAAATGATTTTAAGAGGACTCTGTGTTCTTACCATCTCCAAAGTGTCACCTCAGGGAAAACTGTAAAAAAATGGGAAAGCTGTTCTTCCACAGCAACCAGAGGTCTGATAGGCAAAGCCAGGTTTCTCCCACCCTGTGTGTAACAGCGCTACCAAGAGACACATATGCACATGTAAAGAGTTCAGAGTCCAAACCAATAAAAAAGACAAACTCTCTAGTTTTTCCTGTGCCAGCTTTAAACAGCCCATGGAAAGAGAAGTAGTAAAGTTGTATTTTTTTTCCTAAGCTTTCACTGCAGATGCATACAGGGCCATTTTAAGATGCTGCCATGCTGACCAGATCCTGGCATTGCTTTTTGCATACCAGTATGTTAAGCCAGGTCAGCAAATTCCCTCCACTGCTCACTCCTGAGCCAGCGACAGCAGGCAGTGAGAATTTGTTCAAGTCTCCTGCAAAGATCATGGGGAAGTTGGGATATATAGGAATGTCCTGTGGTAAGGAGATTTTAATATCCAGCTCTGCTGAGTGCTCTGAAAGCACAATCTAAAGACATGCCAAAACAAGTGGAGCCTGGGCCAGAAAGCATGGAGCTAGCAATTGCATTCCATGCTCCCTCTGTCCCCTGCTCAGGAAAACCTGCTACCACATTCAAGATTAGGATGAGCCCCAGGATCCAGAAAATAACTGGATGAGTAAACTAGCACTGCAATCCAGCCTATGTTTAAAAGATGTCAACTTCCTCTGGAATTTTCAAGCCCACAAATTTTTTGTTTGTTTGTTTGTTATTTTTGCCCTATTTTAGGCATTTTATGCCAGGCTGCCATTTAAAGGCTATTTAAATTACTGTAGGAAAAGAAAATTTAAATTAGATTTTGTCCCATTTCAGATTCCTACTAATCAATAATGGAGAAAAACTGAGATGGAAAATGAATGTCCCTTATTTGAGGAGAGCCCACTGCGAGGGCCTGATCCAAAAGTCACTAGGGAGTTAATGGATTACATTCTTAACAAGTTTCAGATGATCAGTCATTTCCATCAGTCATTTGCAGAGATGGGAATGAACTTCAAAGGGTTTGATGTAGAACTGAACTTCCAAGGCTTTCTATCTGAACATCCTGGGACTTATAGGTATGTTTCCAATCATCTGCAGATGCAGCCTGCAATGAAAGGAAACAAAATCCTAAAGGCTCTGTATTTTGAAGACAGAGAGGTCAAAAAAAAGTGTTTTATTTGCAGGAGATGGTCAGTTCATTCTCCCACTGATTCTTATCAGGCACTCACACAAGCCGGCAGTGAACCACAAACAGGAGCCAAACTACTGGAATTTAATGGCTCATTCTCCAAAAACGTATTGGCTTATAAAGATACACTGTGTTCTCATTCAGTGCTAATTTACTTTAACAATAAACTTATTGTGACTTTATTCCCACTTCAAAGAGAGTTTTTATGTGGCAGCTGGGAGGGGCATAAGTAGGAGTTTTCCTCTGTGAATAAAACAAAGATACAGTAAGGTAAAGGAAAAAAAGCTCAGTAATTATCCTCCATAGGGTGTAAGACTATATTATAGCAATACCTCAAATGATTTGCAGACATGTCCATGTATTTGAGAGAAATAAAAGCTTTCAGAGGATAACACACCTGTGCCATGGGTAATTGCCTTCACTTGCAAACTAGAACTGCCCAACAGATGTTTATTCCACCACACACAGACAGCAGGAGCAGTAGGCTTGCCTCTTTGAGAAGTGGAAAATTATTAAGCCCATCCTAAACTGGTACAAAGCAGCTTTGCCTATAGCTCCTCCTCTGGCAGCTGCTTCAGCCAGAGAGCTGCTCATCCCTTGACAGGATAAGCCCGGATGCGAGCTAGCCCAGAGGCTGCCTGTGAGGTGGGCAAGACTCTGAGGGGACAAGAGAGGTTCACCTGCACCTGCGGGAAGGTGCCACCAGGCAGGGACGTGCAGGGAGGGCAGCCTTGAAGTGCACAAGGAAGAGGCAGGTGCAGGAGGGCTCCAGCATTCCTACAAGACTCCATCAAGCCCGTCACAGAGCCCTGGCAGCTCAGTGATTGCTGAGGTATGACCAGCCCACCCCATCAGAACAACTTGGATCCAGCAGCCTGAGCTTAAGGCAAACTGACACTTCAGCATTTTTGAGCCACTGTCCAGGATTTTCCAGCATGTTTGCAACCCTACTCCAGCATGTCTGGCTGGGCTAGTCCTTCACAGCCATGCAAGACTGCAACACATGGAGGGATGGATTTCTAAAGGCACCTGGGGCCTAGTTCCATCGATTTAGCTCCAAAAACACAGTGTGAATATCTGTGAATAGCAGGGTCTAGCATTTCCCCTTTCTGTTATTAATATGCCCATAGCAAAAGCATTTTGCTCTCCTCTCTCCTCCTAAGCAGTCCCAGATTCCTTTCACAGCATTTGATTCAATCCAAGCACCCCTGGAGCACGCTTCTCCAGCCTTATCAAAAACTCTACTCTGGAAGAGCAACCCAACAGAAGAGCTCTTTGCAGGATGCTGGAAGGGACAAGGTCAACCTGACTTCTACCCCATGGTCCACAGCTGCCTGGAAAAACACTGACTAAAACAGTTTTTCTTGAAAAAGATCAATAACATTTTGTTCAAACCGAAATGTTTGGGGAAACATGTCGATTATGATAAAACTGTAATAGGGAAAAGAGTCCAAACATTCCACTGCAATCCCATCATATAGTTAATGCTACAGTAAATATTTACATTGACCCTTTGTAGCCATGCACTCAATATTTAATATGACTATTATATTTAACAATAAAATGAATAGAACAATTTCTGGAGAAATAGTCAACATTTCCCTGAATTTGCTTAACACAAGATGCTGAGATTTTAATTTTTCACTTCAATTGCAAGTGAATTTTAATTTTTAAACACTTAGACTTCCTGCCAGATAGGAACTTAGGCTCCTCACCACCAACAGTCCAAGGTCAGAGTAGTTCGCTAGAATTGCTGATACACCTCCAGCCTCTTGCTCCTGTAGGAGCCACTGGGAGGTACTGCACCAAACAGGTTGTCCCAGGGCAAAGATGCTGCAGTACACAGCTGACACGCTCAGCACAAGTGAAGAGGCAAAGACAGCACAACTGGCCAGAGCCTGCTCCTAGAACACTCTCCCCAAGGGTCTGCCAAATGGCCTCTCATCATGAAGAGGCAACTGGAGACATGTATTTGACCACCACAATTTTTTCACCTCTTGCCCCAGCTTGTCAGTCTGTCCCTGAAGATATTAGTATTTCCTTCTAACTGCTGAACAGCCAATGATCTCCATCTTGCCTGTGTCACACACATTACTAAAAACAGCCTCATTTCACCCAAGTGCACTGGGAGATGCATCATTCAAAGCACCATGTTAGGTCCCAGCCTCAGCAGCACAGGCCAGGAGCATGGTGGCATCCAAGACCTCTGAGTGTGTTGCACCCACCATGAGTGACACCTGTTTCATCTGCTGCTCATTTGTTGTGATTGCTCTGCAGCTGAAATTCTTGCAAATGGAGCTCCCCAGGCAGGGAGCTTGTTGCTCAGTTGCACAGTTGTACCCATGTGCCATTAGAGGTGTTTGCCTGAAGAAAAGGTTTCAAAATGTTTTGCCGAGTTGCCACCTACCTTTGTTAAGTACAGCATTCACTTAAGCTTATCTCTAGCCATATAAAGTCTATACAACTGTGTATACATTTGTCTCCATTGTCATCACTTAGCCTAGCAAAATATAAAATCCCAGAAGTATCTGTTTCCTCCCTTAATGGTGGGCATGGAAAGGTGCTTAATCAAAGGTATTTAAAGCATATTTAGAGTAGTCTTTGAAGCCAGCCACATTTTCTTTCCTCCAAGCCCATCACCCTTTCTTTCTCTTCCTTGCCTTTCTGACAATTTTCTGAAGTGCTAAATGCACTGCCTGGTATAACCAGCCTCATTTTTCATCAGAAATGTTCTAACTGATCCTGCTTTTCACATGGAGCTTGTACCAGATGGTCTCAAGAGGGCCGTTCCAGCCTTACCTGCTTTCCTTCACAGCAAAAACAAACCAATGTGGGAGAAAAATCTGAACAATAAAACACTGTTACTTCCAAAGGAAAAAACTCTGCTCTTCCTGCTTCATTCATAACCTGCTGCTGCTGCTGCAGCCTTTTCCAAAATACCTCCCAATACTTCATACAGTTGAAACCTGATGCATTATCTATCAGCTGGATGCAACTGGGAATCTTGCCAAAATATTTAACAGGTGTCTTGCAATATTTGTCAAGCATCTTACAGCATCAACTGTGAGTCAGGTGAATCTGGGAGAATTTTAACTTGCATTTGTTTAAACCACACATTGGAAAGCTGTCCCACTTACTGGAATGGGTTGTGCATGCTTAAAACAGAAAGCAAGTGCACTTGAAAAAAAAAAAAAACAACAAGAAAGTGGGAAGCAGTTGAGGGTCTTTCACTCTAAACTCTCATAAATTTTATGAGCAAACTATTCTGTTTGGTGTGCCTGAGTTTACCAAAGCTGGGCTTGAGAATATTGATATTACCAATTGAGAATGTTTTTGAACATTATAATGTAAAATAAATAGCTTTGCCTTATAACTGTCATTTTTGTGAACTGCAGGCAGTACACATTATAAAATCTTTCAACTGGATTAGGAAACCTAAGACTCAAAGGAGGCCGAATAAGATGCAGGTAATTTCCTGGTATTTGCAGGGTAATTTGAGCAGCTTCTTTTCTCTTGCTTCACCAAAGGACTGTGACTATGCTGAGATGCCACAAATCTAGTACCCTAGAGGGGATTTCTGACCAAACTGTGTATGTGTAATTCCAATTCTGCTTTGGCCATGGTGAAGGCTAACAACGTTCAGGTTTTTCCAAATGCTGCTTTTTTGGTCTCTACTGATATTTTATTCAGGGGATGAATGAAAAGGATACCTTTTGGCTTACCTTTTTTACTCTGCAAATACCTCCATGCCACCTTAGACACTTCTGAAAATGACAATTCTCTTACAGGCAGTATAGATGCCCTCCTTGGCATCCCTGCTGCTTGTGGGTGCAGTCAGGCTGTCAGTTTTTCAAGAGAATTTGTCTGCAACACCCTACACTGACCATGAAATCATATTGCACATTATTTTCCTTTCCCTCTGCACTTCCCATGAACCACAACAATCTACAAGGAAGCAGGCCTTAATATTTCCCATGCACCTTTGCCTGACTGAATACAGTCTGTACTTCCCACCTGGTGCCCTCCAGTCCACTCTCCCTGCTGGCACAGAGCTGCCCACTCTGGTCTGCTCCCTGCCAGCATGGGATGCAATGGCAGGGATTTGAGGCACTGAGTTGCCACAGGCAGCAGAAGGAGCACCTCAGACACTGACATGGCATCACCCGGCACTCACTTGGTAAATTGAGCTGCACTGTGCTTGGGCTTTTCTTGCTCCTGCTCACCCTGTGAAGCAATGCTTATGTTTTGTTTTCCCCCAGGAAGATGCATGCCACTGTTTGTGTGGGATGGAACAAAGCTTTTGCATCCCTGTTCAGGGAGCTCACCCTGGTCTGACATGGTTATGAACTCCACACTTCTGCTGTTGCTAGTTCTCTATGACCTTGACCTTACAGTTACTCCTGTATCATTGGGGTAGCTTGGCCTGAGCAGAGGAGCAGAAAGAATTCCTTTAACCTGGCAAATGAAAAAGAGACTTAAATGAGGTGATACTGATTCTTCTGCCAGCTGTGGACTGAAGACAGCAGAGCATGCAATCAAGGGACTTTGCATGGACTTCCTGCTGGGAACTCCAGTCCAGGGGCACAACTTTCCCCAAGAGAGAAGAGGCAATTGCTGTATTCAGGTTAACCTGCTGTTTGTGCTCCCATGTGCTACTACTATGTTAAAGGTCCTAAGAAGCTGCTGATAATGAGGATATTGAGGATAATGAGGATATATAGTACACTCATGCTCCTCCTTCAGCTGCAGCATAGAAATACTCTGAGATGCCCTGTGCCTCAGTTTATCTGTAAACATAGCCTATCTAATAATATTTCCCTACACCTTATTTACAGCTGAAAGGTGCTGAGATAGCAGAACATGGGGGGTGTAGGAGTACAGTGATGTGTTCTACAGCTGACTCAGGTTCTCCAGGTGAAGGTGTGAACCACCACTGATTGAAAGAAGTACCTTATATCAGACCTATTGCTTTAGGCCAAAAAAACCAAACCAAAACAAAATGAAAAACAAACAAAACAAAACAGGAAGAAAAAATAAATGGAAAGGTGTTAATGCTTATAGAACAACACCATCTTCTAAGACATTTTCCACTTCCACAGAAAGTTTTATCTAGCATTAATGTCAGTGATACAGGAAACAGGTGTTCTTTCTAGGAGAGGTCCAGCAGCAAAGGCAATTCGTGTCTCTGCCATTTAAAGTGTCATGCTGCCTGCAGGAGAAGAGATGAGAGCTTTTAGATGAACATTTATTTGCTGCATTTTTAAACTCTGGCACACTGTATCAGAAGACACCTTAGCCTACCTGGGATTCTGGGTGTCAAGTAAGCAGCCTGCCAGTTAATGAGTTACTTAATAGCTCATAAAGTATCCCCTAGACTCCCCAAAAACTATAACCGTTCCCATGCAGCAAACCAAGCATTGATCACACACTTACAAGCATTTTCCATATCAAATGTCAGAAAGCAGAAGAAAGACGGTGCTAAGATCCATTAAATTCCTGATACTTTTTGCTGAGAGGTGGGAAGACTGGCATCTTGTCCGCATGCTGGGGGACAGCCTTCCAGGATGCTATTTCATTTGGTCACTAAAATGTGGAGACACAACTATACTGTGTAATCATCCCACTTCAGCACAAGCATTATACCAGGATTCTAACACTGAGCTAAATCAAAACACAGTTTCTCTTTTCCTGGACAACAGGCACAGCCCTTGGTGGCTCACATAGACTGCAGCAGGAGCAGTGTGGCAGAAGCTAAGCCTGGCTTCCTCTGGATCAAAGGGCACGATCCATTGGCACAATAACCCCAGCTAAAGTGTCTGGATGGACTTTGAAATATGGCAGAAAACGTGAAAGTTTGCAAATTAACTTTTATGTTCCACCCCATTCGGCTGGTGTGAAGTGCATTAAATGCTACCATGGAGTGTGTCAGAGAGGGTACTGGATGGAGAACATTTAATATGAACATCTGCACTTACAGGGTCACTGGCAATAGCAGTGGTTATCTAAGTGACTGACAAACCAAGCCTCCAGCTCAAAGGTTGCTATTTAATTTGTATCTGTGCTTACGTTCTACTACAAACACGTGTTTCTTTCCTCATACACAAATCCTCAGTAAGAAACCTATTTAAAGTATCTGATCAATAGTAGAATATAGTACAGTCATAAACTGTAAAAAGTATTAATGAGAATTGGAAACTAACCAGCATGTACTCAGAGAGCTATCATGCTGTCCTAAAGGGTTTTATTCCAGGAGAGGTCTGGGCTAAATGAATATTCCACATGTAGTGGCTTATGGATATGCAATGTATGCCTAAGCTAGTATAGCAAATAATGAATGAAGTCTTAGCAGGAAATTAGGCCATTTAGGGAAGAAGGTTTTTCCAGACAACTGTGATTTCAACATTAGAATTATAAAATACTTCAAAAGCCAACATTTCTTCATAGTCCATGCTTGCTATACTTCACAGATTCAGCACTGCACGCAAAGCACACATCACAAATGATGCCTGCTCACAAGCAAGTAGCTTATCTGTAAACATAGATTCTCTGAACACATGCTCTGTACCTGTGCTTACAGGCACAGTTTGCAGCATTCAATGTTCCTTAACTTCCAGAGAATCTGTGGGCTGTCTTAACAAGAGAATTAAATACCCTTTTCACTAATAATCTCTCCTTCCCCAGAGCCTTCTTGAGAATTTTGTTGTTTTTTGATTATTTTTGCTGCCAAATGCACACAGAGCTGTATAAGGCAGCTTTTGTCTTCCACAAGAACAAGCTTCATTGACCCAAGAACCTCCAAGGCAGTGTCACTTCACTCATGTTAGTATGCATGGCTGTGCTGCTGGAGCTGCAGAAAAGGCCCCCAGAGCCTGGCATTTCAGCATGATGCCAGCAATGACATCATCTCTCAGCGAACTCTTGGAAGAGCCTCCTAAGTTTGGATTGGGCTGAGTAGATCTCAACAGGTGCTGGTGTGTGGTCAGGCAGAGCTTTTCAGGAGCAAGGCAGAACATTGTTCCACAGCAGGCTCACGGAGCACAGCATGGCCCTGGAGCCTCAGTGCACCCACTTGGGCAAGCTCATTCCTCTGCTACAGCTCCTAGGAGCCCCTTCTTGCTGCCTCTGCCTTGGGCAGAGTGAAAGGGGTAACTGAGCTGGAGGAGGCATGCAGAACCTCTCTGTGCAGGGGGACATGTGCCAAGGAAGGAAGCAGGTTGACTTTAAAAGTGTGATGATGCATTTAACCAAGCTGACAGAACAGGAAGAAAGAGCAAAGAAACAAACTCAAGGCAAACTGCATTTGATCTGGAAATTATTAATATTTGAGACAATAAAGGCAGACCCCCTGAATACTGTTTGCATAGAATCCCTCCTCAGAGCCAAACCACACTTTAAAGTACTTCATCTCGAAAGAGCTCTGCCGAATTGAAACTGAACTACTACCATGACTAGAGGGTTTTGGTGCCAAAAGATGTCAGATTGAACACAAAACAGAATTTTCATTCTTTTGTGTTCTCCATAAATATTAACAACTTGACACCCCATAATGAAAGCAAAATGCACTTAAGCACGGGCAGAAAAACAAAACTAGCCAACCATTCTTCTTTTAGGATTACAATTGGAAATTAGCTGTAGAGGTCAGAGTTTTCCAGCATCATTGTAGGTTGGGATTAACTCCACAGACACTGAGTGCCCAAGATGAGAATTTGGCCTTGCATGGTGCAAGAGGATTGCAATTCCATGAAATAACCACCCCATCCTTCCAGCCCTTAGCTGGATGGAAGCAGCTGCAAAATCCTTGTCTACCAACTGGCCTCAGCCCACGCTCATGGCCAACAGGCAGAGGATGGAAGTGCAGCACAGGGGGACCACAGCACCTCACTGGGCTGCTCAGGACCCCTCCTGAAGGGACCCAACACTCCCTGTGGCCAAGAGGCAAGAAGTGACAGGAAAAGCAGAGCAGCCAGGATTTGCTGCAACACATTGCTTTGAATCACTTTTCTCATGTATTTGACAAAAGTATCTGAGTGTCTTTAGAGGGGAATAAAAAGTACCTCAATTTAAAGCAGAAAATAATGTTTCTGTGTTGGTCTCCATGTCCATCAAAAAAAGGACACTTCCTCTAGGCAAGAACTTCCATTCTCCAAGACAGGAAAAAAAATACTAACTGCATTGGGAAAAATAAACACACAGTTCCCTCCCCCCCCCACCCCCCTCAAAAAATGGCAAGAAGGTAAAAGCAAATCAGTCTGGGATAGATACAAAGCACAAGATGCTCTGAATTCTGTGTTTCTCTTCAAGTATCTCTCAATAAAATTTTTCTAAATAGCCCTTGGAGAGAACAGAGGAAGGCAGGAAACTCCCTCTGTGTAGGAAAAGTATTGGGGAATAAAAATAGGGAAATATTTATTTCAATTATTCCCCCTACACAGGCTGACAAAGGCTTTTGCACACACTATGAGGGAAGAAACATTTAAAACATTGAGATTCTTTACCAGAGCAGCAAAATTCACTAAATATATCTCTGTAGTACCTTGATGTTACTCTTAAAATAATTTAAAAAGCAGAATATTGCTACCCCCATATTTACTGGTACCTTCAGATATTTTCTTCCACCAGTTTTAGAGCCAACTTCAGAAAACAAAATGAGAATGAAAGGGGCACTGATGCATCAGGCAATAGGAGTACCCCCCAGCCAATCACAAATATTTGAACTTTTTACTCTTCAAGCTTTGCAAGTGCCCAGAGAGTCTTTTGAATGCCTGTCCTGCTTACCACAGAGTTTCACTTGCTGTGTCTGCAGCAGAAGCAAATGGACCTCACTGAAGGCTCTGAACACCAAGACAAAGAGCAGATTTGCTCAAGGAAAGCTCATTCTCAATAGTGAGGGCATGCATGAATGCTTTGCCTGCAATGACCTGCTGCAGGAATCAGGGTCTTCCTGAGCTCCAAGTTATGTTTCCACATTCTCCAGCGCCAAAGGAAGGCACTGAGAAGTCTGTTACCTAAACAGTTTCTTCGTGATTAATTACTGCATGGGAAAAGAGTGGCATTAGGTAAATTTCTGATCCTCAAACTACATGCTAGAAAGATGGTCCCAACATCAAAAAAACACAGAAGACAAAGAATCCTGTTGTTTCTAGCATGAAATGAAGTCTGTTTAAAGTCTAAGGAATCCAGCAAACAGCTCTGCAAGGGAGATATTTCTGCAGCAAGTCCCTAAAATTATCTGTGGTACCAGTTACTGTCATTGTTCTGGCTCCTTCTTTAGCACAACCTTGGAAGTGCTGACTTTGCCCATGAAACACCTTCTGTAGGAATCTCAGACCCTCCTGAAGGGAACCCAGCCCTGCCTGGAAAGTCCTGCTGTCGCCTACTGAAATAAATTTTATTTTCATGCTCCAGTAAATACAAGCTGTGGGTGTATCCCCTTCAAGGAAGGGTTAGAGCTCTGCAATGTTCCTAATCTCGAAATTGTTTAGGTAATTTCATTTGACTTTGCTAATAGATCAGGAATGTATTTTGCAGAATCATTTACTGATTGCCCATTTCATTCCTTTTGATGTGTTTCCAGAAAGGCAGGGAAAGGACAGGGACATTTTTTAATATTGTCTTTCCTCCACTTGCATAACTATGACATTTGTTCTTAGGTGTTTGAATATCCTCTCCAAGTGAAAGAGGATGTTCACTCTCTGGCTCTTGCTGCATTTACTGCTCCCTGGCAGCTGCTTTGGGAGAATGTGCAGGAGCAGCCACTGTAGAAGTGCCAGGGGAGCAATGACCTCTGGCAGAGGTAGATCACACCATTGTTTCTAGAAGGGGCCACAAGCCACCTCTTACACTATCACCCATTCAAAACTCCTGCCACAAAACTGCTCTGAGTTCCCCTAGCTGCCTGTACAACACAGCCTCCAGTGTTTGACCAATCCCAAAAAAGGTTTCACCAGGTCAACCTACATTTATTTAAGAGCATTTTGACGAGGTTGTGCAGGTACTTTACTGCACAGTCAGCAACTGTTCGGGTGAGGAGCTTTTACTCTAACCCCAGCGACCGGATCCCTGTCCTATCCAGCAGATGCTACTACCCTTCCCAGGTTTATTTGATCCAGGCTCAGGTTTATTTGATCCAGCTTTTATGCAAAAGCACATAAAAACAATATAAACACATTTATATAAGAGACAAATGTGTGTGTTTAAATTAGCTCATTCCACAAACATAGGCTATTGAACAGCCCCATCTGCACACGGGGAAGGCAGCAATGGCCAGGTGCAGGCGTAGGAGAAAGGAAGGATGAAGCAAGCAGGAAAATAACAGGAACAAGAGCCAAGTGCACCATGAGGATGTACAGAGAAGGAAAGAAGATAGACCCACTTGTGTCTTAGCCACAGATGGGGCTGACCTGTGTCACTACGGCTAAAACTGAAGTGGAAAGGCAATTCCAGGGCTGTGGGTGGGGATCCTGCAATCCCACCACCATCAAGCTTTACTCCTCAAGGGCTTTCTGCAAGATGCTGGGCCTTGGCAAACCTGGCATTCACCTGAGTGCATCTGGCAGCCCTGTGGGCTTCCGATGCTGTGATGGCCATAGCATTTCACTGGGAATGAAGAGGGGTCCAAAAAAGTAGAAAAAGTAGGAAAAGATTAAAAAAACCTATCAAAAAATCCTGGTGCACCTCCCTGCCATCTGCTGACATGGAAGTGGCCTGTCCAGAGAAAGATTTATAGTAGCTCTGAGAGTGGCCAGACCCCCAACTTCTCTGGGAACACCAGCTGGGACAGAGTCCCCAGCATTACTTCATGAGTTTGACTTAGATATGTCATTTCAGTTTGAAAGAGTTTTTTGAAACATGCTAAAGCTGAAGTTGAAAGATAGAACTTCCAAGCTGGCATCTTCAGCTCTGACCAGGAAGCCAAGACGATAGGTGCTCAAGGGCAGCAGGGCTACACCCTGCTGAAAAAACCCTCCTCTTGAAAAGGAAAGCTGCACTGAGACAGAATCCCTAAATACTCGATGCCTGGAGTCTGGTCTGGATGAAAGTCCTGAGGGCATTCACTGTGTTTTAGTGTAACACTCCATACTTTAATGATACATATCCATGCATTGTCAAATCTGCTCTTTGCTTAGGTACAGACGCTAAGGTGTGGACCAGCTGAGGACTCCCTTGGAAAACCTGTGGCATTACACACACAAATATTTGAAATTTAATGGACATGGTCTCTTAAATCCCACAGGACTCATCTCAAGAATTTATTCTCAATTTCTATGCATCTCCACCTTTATCTGTGTCGCTAAAATGAGCGAATATCACTGGGTCATATTATGAGTATCACTGAAACTGACATATTAACCATGCTTGTCCTGAACTGGCCTTAGACAATCCTAGCTTTTTACCAGAGAAAATTTCAGTAAGTTCTTTTTTTTTTTTTTTTTTTAAAGAAAAGCCTTTAAAATATACATAGATAAATTATTCTGTTAAACCTTTTGATATGAATTAAAGCCGCCATATTAAAAAAAAAATCACAATGTTGCTAATTTAATTTAAACCAGCCATGAAAACAAAGGATTTAACTACAGTGCAGTTAATGATTCCAATAAAAAAACCCCAAAAAACTAGCTGTTTACATGTTTTACACAAAGACTTTTCCTGGCCCCTTTTAGCTGTCCATACAATACATTGTTAAGTTAACACTTAATAACATCAGCTTAATATATAACAGAGGGAAAGTGCACTGCAGCCTCATTTGCTCTATTTAGCAAGTCCTATTAAATTCTGGTTTTCTCCCTCAGAAGATTGTAAATATACCAATGTTCACCTTTGAGAACGAAAGTCCAAAGTGCAACATAATATGGGCAAATCGCTTGACAAGTAATTTGTGACCCTCAATTTGAAACCACATTAAAAGTACCTATTCTGCTAAATAGGAGATCCAAGGCCAACTGGAGCATGAAGCAGAAGAAGGAATAAGTTGCCATTTCCCCTCTCTCCCGAAGCCTGAGAGCCAGGCTGACTGACACTGAGTGCAAGCCTTGGCTTCCAGAGGAATATCACTGTGCAGGCTGGCACAAGCCAAATCCCCAAAGTGTAGGAGAAAAAACACATTCTGGCTAGGACTTCAGCAGAGACACTGTTCTCTTGTCAATAGTTGGTGAAACACCTTCAAATATATGAAAGAACTATAAACAAAGCTACAAATATGTCTGAGTTTGAGCAGCAACAAAAACCAGAGCTCCTGCTAGTGCATTCCTGACAGCACTGACTGACACTCAGTGTGGGTTTTGGGTGTTTTTGAGAGTTGGTGGTGGTGTGTATTAGCTCCTTTGCTGGAGTCCAAATTCTTTCAAAGGATATTTTACTGCAAAGCACTTAGTGCCTCAAAGCCTTGCCTGAATTCCCAGACAACACAAGCACCCTCAGACAGGAAGTTCCAGGTCCAGCTCTAACATGCATACATTTCTTCCAGTTGTTCAAGGTATAATGTAATTAATTATAACAATTCAGCAGCAATTGAGCATGCATTTTACACAATATTATAATATACACAAATGAAGAGATAATTTTTCGACACATCTTTTCTTTCTAAACCCCAAACTTTTTTGTGATTTGTTCTAAATGAGGCAAATTGATACAGCTGCAACATTACCAGGGCTCTCCTGCCTCATACTGAGGTTTGGCTGGCAGAACCTGCAAATTCCCTTTGTCAGGGAGAGCAGAGAAAGCCTCTATGCCCTTTACTTCCAGGTGGTTATATTGTAAATGCAAACCAGAATCTACAGCTACCCCAAACAGAGAAATTTCAAGCTTTGATTCTCCATCACCAAGCTGCACTTGGCACAGGTGGTGAATGTCTAAATCATGCAATTCAGTTCAGGGCAGACACCCAAGATCACTGGGGATCTCAAGTCCAGCAGGGTGTTCTGCCCAGGCTAATTATTTGGTCTGCAAAGGACTAAGGCAGCTCAGCTGCTGTCCCACTCCTGTCTTGCTCCAACGAGTTGCTCTGTGCATCTGTTCAAACCCCAGCCAGCCTGCAGGTCAGCTGGGCTGTAACTACAGCACACACAAAGCAAAACACAGAGGCAAAAACTGCAAGTTGTCCCTTCAGAAGGCTGTACTGGGTTTGGCTGGGATAGGGTTATTTTTCTCCATCACAGCTTTATCATGCTATGTTTCTGATTTGTGTTGAAAACGGTGTTTTCATTGCACCCCTGACATCCCTGGTTACTCACTCCTACTAAACACAGGCCTGCTGCACAAGAGCTGTTCCAGCTAAAGCATCTCAAAAGGATTTCTTTGCCTGAGAGATTCCCTGATGTCCCCTTGTGTGGATTAACCCCTTTTGTAGATGGTACCAGTAAAAGTCACCTCCACTCCCCCATACATGCAGCACTTACACTGTGATCAGCTCTCTAGAAACTGTTACAGCATGGAGGGATGCTGTGGATTTCATAAGATGCTGATTATACACAGCTGCAGAAGACATCCAACTATAATATTGATACAGGGTGGATCACAGGGCTGAAAATTTGCAGAGACACTCCATAATCAATTGTCATCCAGCATTACAACTTGCTGGCCTTTAATGCATAATTGGGTGTTTTAATTAAAAGACTACCCACAGCTTTGTAAAGAGCTAAAGATAAAGAGCCTGCAAAAACTGAAGAGAGATTAGGTTTGTCGTGTTCTTTTTACCCTCAGATATGCTACGAGTGGCCGTCCTCCACTAATTACACGTTTCTTACAACGGCACACTGGGCAGTTTTCCAGACTGGTATCTCCACTGTAAACAGAGCCAAACTGTGCTTATCAGACTCTGTTCACTTTGTCCCAGCTGGAGATGTTTTGACACCTCAGCTTCAGTTCTGGGGAACTATAATATTTTAAACTTCAGGCATTTAAGTTCTATAATGGATAAACTGATGAATTTATTGCTCCTTCTGGATGCTCACCAGAGCAAAACTTATCTTGAAGAGGCTAAATGAGCAACAGAACACATCAGTAGTGCCAATACAGCAGAGGTGATCATGCAGTTCAGAGTGCCTGCATTTAGGGCAAGGGGGGCTGAAACCCTGGTGGGCCATCGCCCAGCTGCAGGGGCATCCAGACAATTTGCAGCTGCCAAATTTTGGCATGTAAAAGATTTGTGGAGAAGCATGGATAAGGCAGAAGAAGCCAGAACAGCTGCAGAGACTGGTGAATGGATCACTCCCTCATATAAGGTGGAAAACGTAAGAGTTGCTTCTTTAAGCCTGAACTCTGTCCCTTTCCTGCTTGGTAGTCCCATGAACGAACTCACTGCCAACTGCAGCATTGGCTGCTTGAAACACACACCTTGCATGCGTGCTATTTCACCAAACTAATTTGTTCTTCTGCAACTATTTACAGTTCCATTACCTAGGCATCCAGTAGAAAAGGAAGGTAGAGATTTTCCCTATAAGACTTCAGTGGATTTTTCCCTTTCTCTCTCCTGATTCTTCTCCCCACATTTTTCCAAGGCTGGAAACACGGTGTTATGCCTAGGCTCTGCTCCTGAGCTGCTGTTCAGTCAGCTCTCCTGTACAACCCCTGCCAGTTAATTACCAGTCAGTCACACTACAGGATGGATGACAAGGGATTCTCATGGCTGGGAGGGAGAAAGCATGGGCTGCAGTACAGCACTCGCTGGTAGGCAGCACATAAAATACCTGAGAGCAGCACAAGGACATTGGACAAGGCACACTATTTGAGCTGAGTCCAGTTTGGTAAAAACCAAAACATGTTTCATGCCATGGCATCCTCAGCTTGGTGGACAGCTGCAACAGCCCTGATTGTGTTTGCCTTTCCTCAATTCTGTGGTGGCAGCACCAGAGAAAAGAGCAGAAATTTCTCTTTTTGAAATTTGTGAGAGCAGAAATCTTGCTGCATTTTGTAAGCTAGCCTGATGTCACACAAGGGAATGAACAGGAGTCTTTTCCAATGGCTATTGAGCCTCCAGAATCTACACAAAGTGTGGTTTTCTCTCTACACCAGAAAACATGTCCACCTTTTGCTAACAGTGATGTTTAGAGAGGTGTTGGCAGCTGATTGTATCATTTCAGATAAGCTTCAGGTGCTATTTGCAGTGGACTCCCAAGGTGTCTCTGAAAACAATTTTGTCCAGTTGCCTTTCCAGCTACCAGAAATTATAAATTATCTGCATTTGGCGCTGCATAATCTGTCAGAGACTGAATCCTAATGCACAAAACAATGACTATACATTCATTTACATATGAAAATTACATATTAACAGCTGTTAATACACAAATATAACTAAATTGCTAATTCTGAAGCTTATCTCTGTTCTCTCGGTTTACTTTGGTCCACTAAACCCTATGCGTTTGTGAGCTGCTCAGTAAGGATTCACAAAATGTTCTCGCAGAAAAGCAAAGTGTCAAATTTCAGTCAGGATTCAGAGCTCTCCAGAGAAAGGAGAAAAGCCACTGCTTGACATTAATAAAGAGGAGAGCTGAGTCTGTGTAATCAGGGCTCATATCACATATTGCCATGTATGCTTAACCTACTGTCTATAATAGATGTATCAAGAGCCTGTAGCTCTGGCCACTGCATGTTTGGCAATATATAGGTTTAGATTTTAAGCATTTATAGAACAAAACTAATTCCACTTTGGAGCTAAAAAACTATTATAGGCAAGAGTCTTTCATATCAGAAATCCTTCACATGTTTGTTATTACGTGAATCCTCCAGAATATGTTCTAGCAGAAATACTTGGCACTGTTAGAAAGCTCCAATGTACTTGCTCAGTTTAAAAAAAAACCCAACTAGTTAAGATTGCAAGGCTAGAGATGCAGTCATATCCCTGAATATAACCTGAGATGCAGACAAACCAGTAGTGGGAGGACCATTTATACTTAGTGACTAGGTTGTCAGCGTGAAAACCACAAGTGGGTTGTAAGTGTAGGGTTGGCTGTATTTAGCTTTTTTGTATTTGCTGATTCAGCTCTGACAATCAAGGGATGTTGTTGCTCAATCTGACTAAGCAGACAGTTTTGTTTGCCTTATCTCAATCTATTTGGCTGATAACTGGGCCTGACAAGAAGCACCAGCATTTTCTTTAAAGACCACCTTCTCCAAATCCGATCTTGCTTGTCTTCACCACCTTTGAAACCAGACACATGCAAAAAAGACTCCAACTATATCCTCTTTATGCCACACAAAACCAGAACTAAAGACACTTGGTCCACAGGAAGGATTTGTATGCTAGTGTCAGTTGTGAAATGCACTCCCAAACAGATCAATAATTTGGGGTTTTTTTTCTGTTTCAGAAGTGTTTTTTAAAGTGTTCATTAAATACCAAAACACTTCACACCATGTTTTTCTTCAAGCCTGTCTGTATGACACATGTTGACCTTGCCCAGTTATTGGTCACAATTAATCAGAAACAGCACCTCTTCCTTTTCCCTTTCGTTCAGGAAAGCTTGCTCTCAAGCAGTTTTGGTGCCATTTTCAGAGAGGCAGTTCAAAAAACTAAATACTAGATTTTTTTTTTTTTTTTAAGGTCTAGTGCTATTTTGAAAGTTTATAAACAGTCAGAAGTGACATCACTTTTCTAACATATGTTCTTAAGCATAAGTGGTGGGAATTTCAAAGCCCATTCAGCACTGGTCTTTTTTCTTTTCCAACTGAATCAACAATCAAACTTCTATTGACCCTAATGGCAACTAAATTCAGCAAATACTGTAAAAACCTCACTCAAAGTAAAGCAGTTAAGGAGTTTGATAAAACCTGCAGTCCTGGGTTTCAGGATTAAAGGCAGCAGAGGACTCTTCATGTTGTTCCTGTTCCCCATTCACGGCCAGCACCACCCGGGCTCCTCAGACAGCGTGTGCCCAGCCAACAGGCGCGGTCAGGGGCTGCTGAAGTCGGGGTGCCTGCCTGAGCCCTCCTGCCTTCATAAGGCTCTCTCACCTTCCTACACAGGATGAAAAAAATAATAAGGCACTGTTTTGATAGAGACAAAATGGTTGTTCAAATACTTCTGCTAATTTCACAAAGATGCATGATAATGTTTCACATATGGCTCTGCGCCTTTTAATAACAGAAATTGAACACACATTTCAAGACACAAGTTTTGTTGATATGCTGCTGATAGTCCAGAGTAACTGTTTGCCTTGTGGTTTTAATTATTCTAAAGACAGCCCAGGGATCATTTACCCAGAGCTAATGGGTTTACGGGCTCTTTAAGAAGCATGATAAGCCCACAGATGTGGCAGGGAATGGCACGGGGGTCAGAGCCACCGTGGGGGCCTACACTCGGGAGGATGAGGAGGTCACAGGGAAGGGTTTATCCAGCAGCCTCCAGCCTCTAATTATCACATGGCCGTTAGGATAGCTGTGTTCTGTGTAAACATCCCTGTTTTCTCTGGAGGGGACTCTGATCTGCAGAGCACAGTCCAGAGCCGCTTCCCGGCTTTGCGGCAGCACACCCAGGGATAGCGCCGGAGCGCCTGTGTGGGGAGAGCCCGGAGCCCTGAGGGCCGGGAGCCCTGATCCCGCCCGGAGCCCCGATCCCGCCCGGAGCCCCGGCATTTACCCCGGCAGCCACCCCCACCTGTGCCGGCCTGTGCCCACACCGCCCAGTGCCTCAGGAGAGCGCGGTGCTCTGCTCCCCTCACACAAGTGCCTGCCCTGCCCGTGCCTCATGGCAGCCCCGGCCCGTTCGCGCCCGGGGGGAAGCCGGGCAGCTGGAACAGGACCGGCTGCAGCTACTTGTACCAGCTAAAATGACAACACTTTGGCTACATAAAGAGCTTTGGAGTGTCCTGCACAAGGAACTAGGCAGTGTTGTCACTATCTTGGTCATCAGCTGCACAGCTCACAGGGATCATACCTGGGCATCTCCAGAGCCAGGACAACCTCTCCCATGGCTGCAGCTTCCTAGCTGCAGTGCTTTTATCTGGATAGCAAGCTTGAGGGTTTGAAACTGCATCAGGATGTTTTAGGCCCAACTCTCAGTACACGGATCTAGCACAAAGTCATGGCTGAGATTCCTAGATCACACCAGAAAAAGGTGGGTAGGAATCTGGCCTCTTCCATAAAGACTGTGTTACACCATGTTAAGCACGGCTTCTTTTAGAACTACTTGTTAATTGTTCTAGATAATGACTTGTGTTTTAGGGATTAAACATAATGAACTTACTGTATAAACCCTGGAAACATTTTGCAGGCAGAAGATTGTCTAGAACATGAAAAGTACAGGTATAGATTGGATGAAGCCCTAGCAGGTAGGCACCAACAATATTTAGGATTCAAAGTTAAAAACAGATTTAAAGCACCTGAAAATGCCACAGGTCAATTCCCCCGGCACTGGGAGTAAGTAGGAGGTCAGCAGCTTCGCAGACAGCAACACGATCGTCCTCTTGTCAGGAGCAGAAGAGCAATCAGACTTGCCAGCTGCAAAGAAATCTTTGCAGTTCATGTGGATCTTAACAAAGGGATCAGGCCTGCCACATTATAAGTTGCTCCTTCTTTGCGAGAGACCCTATCAATTTTGCAGAGGTTTTCAGCCCATTATCACATTACAGGTAGACAGTTGTCATAAAGCATTAGATCTAAGCAAGGCTGACAGCATAACTGCAGGCTAGCTCCAGGCTTGGCAGTCTGTGCAGCACCTGCAGGCGCAGGACAGAGTGTGCTCCATCAAGAGACAGGCTGGTGTGATCTGCTGTGAATCACTTTGAATCGCTGCCCTGAATTGACAGTGCACTCAAGACCTGGCCCAGTATGTAGACAAAACTCTAAGTACGAGTACAGACACAGTCTTGCCAGAAACCTGCTTGCCCTTGTGTGAGCAATGGCTACAGATCCACCTTTTTCACTGGAGCAAGAGCTCTGTATTTTGCTCTGCTACTTCATTATTGCAGCCTCATCAGCACCACAAGAATAAGAAAGAACAACGTTTCTCCTAAAAATTGTCGGGGGTTTATGCAGGAAGAGGAGGGTAGGGATTGAGCAGTCAATGTGCTACTGTACTGGGGAAAAGGAGGAACACACACACTTCAAACAGGATCAGAAAGCCTAGACCCTGGAGAAGTGCACAACCAGTATCAAAGTGCTATAGGACAAGACCCTTGGAGTAAGATGACAACCCCCTCTCTCTCTGGGGATACCAACATCCCAATTCAGGTTTCTCAGCATTTTTTCTTATAGAGTACACAGGGAAAAACACATCCAGGTGATACAAACAGCACAGGACAGAAGGCATAATTGTCATCCTTGCACTCCACCATGAGCCTAATCCTGCTCCCTCCAGATCAGTAAGCATTTGCTAGAGATTTAAGTAGTCAGGTGCTGAAACTTCCTTGGCCAGGTGAAGAGGATTCCTCTTATTGCTGCTGTCTCAAAAGCAGTAATAACAAACTCTCACCTCCTTATGTCCCAGCCTAGATTGTAAGCAGGATGCTTCCTTTGGCTTCAGAGTTTGTTGTCTGTCATTGATATCAGAATTTTAATGGTATTTTAGATCCAAATTCTTACTTGTGCTCTCCTGGAAGCATCAAAAAATTGAAACTGAAAGTGCTTAAACACCTGCCTCCCTGCTGCCAATAGAGGATGTAGAAAGGCCAGAAAACAAAGGCAATTCAGGTCTTAGAAGTCCCTTAAGAGTCTCAGTTTTTAAACTGAAGTTCCAGAAACGTTTGCTGAAAAGATTAGGAGGAAACACAGAGCATGCTGGGTGGGACATTCTGGTTGTTGAGCCAAGTCCCTTCTCTGCCACAGATGCAGTTTCTGGCTTCCTGGGGAGAAGCCAGCTGAAAGAAAAGCCATAAAGAGATTGCATGGCTGAAGGAGCAGTTTCCATGACCAACCAAACCCTTCTCCTTATTCTCTCAAAGTCTGCAGGGCCCAGACTACAGTACCTGACCAGACTGGCAGCAGCTTGCTCGGAGCCACATGATCTACCCAGGGCTGCCTGCTGCATCCTGCATAGGCTCTGCCTCCCTCAGCACCACAGGGATCCCTCAGCATCCAGTCCCATCTCCTTGGCATTTGTTTAACCCCACATGTTCATTTCAAGGGCCAATTTGTATGAGGGACCACCAGCAACAAATGTCAGATCTGGGTTAAGACTTGGTTTGAAGGCATTTAGATAGAAGAATAATCGCACAGGGATGTGGTTTACTCTGGAGAAATAGAGGCTGTGTTTAAATGTCTGAAATTCCTGGTGACTCTAATAATTGTAACCTCCACCTCAATAAAATGCACAAATGATGTTATTGAAACATTTCCAATCAAAAGGTATTATTTTTGGTTTAAAACATATGCAGTAGCCAGTATTTAAAAGCAAGACGTCTGGGCGGGCTTACCTCTTTCAGGGGAAGAGAAAACTACTGGAACACTGCTCTAGTCTCTCTTTCTCTGTTTTTATAGCATTCTTATTACAACATTATAACCTTCCTACGGTTCCTCTGCTGCTTTTTCTTACCAACCAGAAAGTAGCTCTACAGTCATCCACTGGAGATGTGTTTACATTAAGGTGTGCTTCAGAGCTTGACCTGGGAAGACATCACATCCCCAGAGAAACACTGTCCCTGCCGTAGTTGAGCATCCTCAGTACCACAAAACCCAATGGGCACCAGCAGTGCTCCAAGCCTGGTTATTGTGCCAGTCTAGCAGGCACCAAACAAATTCAGAAACCTGAGATCCCCTTGCCAGTTTTGACTTGGCAGATCACAGGGCTACGTAACAGTGGCTTGTAGGATGAGGATTTTATTTTCAGTGGCATCTTGAGGCTTTACGACACTTACAAGAAAGTCTCAGAAGGTATAAGATGGTAAAGTGGCCACCTGCAGCTTTAAGTGCTTAAATATCAAGTGCATGTATTTCTTCTGAAAAGAGACCTCAGGATCCCCAGCACTCTTGGAATTTTGCCTTGAGCTCTCTGCTGACCTGCATTGCTCACATGAACAAAGTCAGATGCATCTCACAGAAGCTGGCAGAAATTGGGCCGGTGTTTCATGATTCACATGCCTATAGGATTAGTTATAATTAGTGTCTTCAAGTAAGACAATAACCATATCATGCTATTGCACTCCGTGGATGCAGTATCAGCACATATGGAAAACATTTATTGCTATAAATATTAGGGCACTTGATAGTTATCCAAAAATATAAAATCAGGTTAATCATTCTATCCTACAATCCCTGGCAAGACATTTGAACTCAGGTTTTTCTGGCTCAGCCTAAAGTTTCGCATATATGATCACTTCTGCCAGCTGGCAGCACTAAAGTCTCAGGCTAAAGTTGTTCTCCAGGAGCCAAACCTCTCTGTACAGTAACGTTACAGAGCTTAGCTTTTTGTATGCCATATACTACCTAAAGGTATCTTGCTGTTGCATGGAACTGTGAAAGTTGCCAGATAGAAGAATTACTTTTCTTTTTGGAGTTAATCATTAACATCTCTCAGGGAAATAAACAACTGAGGTTATTGTCTTATTTCCAAAGGTTGCCCTGGGGCTAATGAAATAATTAATTTGCCACATAATACACGGGTCGCTATGCTGTCCCCACATTCATACATGTAAAATTGTTTCCAAAAGTAGAAAAAGAATAGATAAAATGGAAGCCAAAATTTCTGAAAATGTATAGGTACCCATGGGGGCGAAGGCATGGGAGAATAAACTAACAAACTTCCCTTTTAAAAAGCCACCCAGCAACAGGAGCACCAGTGGTTATTTGACTTCCAGTAACACTGCACGCCATCCTTGGACTCATCAAGTCTCCCACAAATGCAATAAAATTCAATGGCCATTTTACAATCTATTAGGTGTCATAAAAGCTACAAGACCCATGTATTCCTCTCCAGTGCTGCTCTTCAGGGCAAGCTGCTGGGGTTTCAGTGCACTCAGCTCATGATTTGTGAAGTTACAGCAAATGCAGGTTCACCCTCAGCTCCTGGACCTGCCTCAGCCCACCTGCAGCATCGCCCACGTGTATAAAATAAAGTCACTTCTCAGATACCAAATATTCAGAGGCCTGGACGTAGTTCATGAGCCCACTCCCAGCACCACAGAACACACAGGTCTGGGGCCAGGACAGCTACTTTAACAGAACACAGAGTCAGAGCCAAAAAAAAAAAAGGCACTGAAGGATCAGTGCCAGCCCAGCATGGAGGCACCCCTGCAGGGAGCTTCTTGAAGTGGGAGGCGGGCACAGAACCAGCAGGACCCACACACAGCTAAAGCCTCCAGCAGGAGCCAAGCTGGCTCTTTACAGAGGGTCTGGGACACATCTGTGCCCCATCCTTCTGTGCATCCCAGAGTGGATGTACTACCTAGGTTATGCATCAGCCATCAGCTTATGGACAGTTACAGAAACCAGAAAAGGTGGTGGAACCTTATTGCAGATGATCATAGAAAGAGAACAGCAACTGACAGCTGGACCCTGATGCTGGTGTTTCTCTGAGTGGGGATTCCCCCCAGTCACAGATAGCTGGTCAAGTGTTTGCTTTTGAAACTTTTTTTTTTAATGACTTGTGTCAACCTGACATCCCTGAATACCAAAACTTTCCTGTATCGTCAGAATAACAAGGTACCAAGTAGATAAACACCCTCCCTTTGAGCCACATGCAAAAAGGCTGAAGCAAGTGAACACATACAAGATCTTGCACTACATAACATAGCACCTCATGTTCTCTCCATTCACTGGGAAACCTCAAGTAACTCAAATAACCTGTCCAAGGAGGTTCAAGTTTCCCTCTTCTAGCCTTCATCTATTTTACAGCTTAGAGACTCATCCCCCCCATCTCACATCCGTGCTCAGAAGGCATCCAGGCTCCTCCTCTTTATCCTGTTTGCTTTCAGGATGAACCCACCAGCATTCTCACCTTGGGTAGTCCTTCCTGCTCCTCCATCAAAGTGCTGTAGGTAGCCCAGTCTCCCGGGCTCGGGGTGGCAGGTCAGCACATATCCACAGGCTGCAGAGATCCCAGGAGATCACCTCTTTCTCTTGCCTGCCACTCTCCTCTGAGCCCTTCACCACCTGCTAAGCAAAAGAGCTGCCTGGAGCCCTGGCAGCAAGGCAGTGGGCTGAGCTAGCCAAGCCTCCTCACAAACACACCTTGAGGCATTTGAGCGGCCCCATCCCACACACCCACCTGGATCAGGTCCTAGGGCTGAGTGAAGCCCTCCCTGGGCTGAGCTGCTGCCTTAAAACACCTCACAGTTCAAGCAAGGGACCTCTCCCTGCACACTGCTGTTCTTTGGGATGGGGACAAAATAGCCAAGGTACCACACTGCAAGTTCTGTAGCAGAGTTGGGAAGGCTGGGTCAGCAGCTGGATATTGTAGTGGTTGATATGTTCCTTTACATGCAGTATATGCTGCATTTTACCACATACATGCATTTGCAAGACAATATGTTCTTTTTATCCATAGAGCCTTAACTAACATTGATCATGCATCATAAAAAAAGAACGATTTGCAGAGGGTAAATGCCTGTTAATCATAAGCTAAAGGGGAAAGGAAAATTTTAAGTGATATATAAAGGGAGGAAGTGACTCAGTGGGTGGGAGGGAGGGGACAAGCATTCCAGACAGATGGGACATGAATAACTTTTCCCTCTCCCTCTCTCTCTTCTCTTTGCAGGAGCTGCTGTGTTGAAATAGTCAGTCATTAACTATTTGATGAGGTTTTAAAATCTGAACTGAATTCTCTGGATGTAACCAACTATTATTACAGGGTCTGCATCATAGCAATGCAAGTGCTGGAGCCCTTTGGCAAGCCATAGCGCTGAGGGCAGGATGGAGCACTCTGGAGGAAAAGCCACTAAATGGCGTCAGCTGTAGCTCTGCACAGCCCTGGAAGTGCTGAAGGAGTCAGAGCAGCAGTGATTGGTGACTTGCAGACCCACTGTGACCAAGCAACAGGGCATCCATCCGCACAGCGGGACAGCGCGGACACGCCGGCACCGCTCATCCCGCGGGAGAGACACCCTGGGCACACTGGGTGAAGGTCACCCTGGAGGAAACTGCTGTGCTCCTCCCAAAACCCTCTGCCTTTCGCTGTCCTTCTGCAGGGCACTCCCTCGGGCAGTGTCTCCCACATAACAGCATCCACCTTTCAGAGGGCTGGGGTACAGCAAAAATACCCTTTTGGTGCCAGTTCAAGAGCAGGATTCAGACCACAGGGAACCTGTCCTGCTCAGTCCACCTTATGCTACACAGTGTCTGAGAAAACCTGAATGAAGCCTTTCCCTTCGTGGATGCCAAAGGCTAATTGACCAGCACGAGACCTGCTGAACTTGGTGGAACCAGGGTGGATATAATCACTCAGGAGAGCCAATAACCAATTAACTGAATGGCTCCAGCAGTTTTGAGGTCTGCCTTTTTATTCAAGAGCAAATCAAAGATCAATTTCCTAATAAGCTTTGTAATATCTGCTATTCCTTCTCATTATTATTATTAGCTTTGCAGCAGTGTTTTGTGCATATAATGAAAGAGAGAGATGAGTTGGAGTGACCTCTGTGGTAGGAAAGGAGTGGGTGAAGTTTCAAGAAAAAAAAACATATACACATCTACACACACGTATATAAACCAGGAATGCTGTACAAGCCCTTCATAGTACAGGTCATGAGGGAATTCCAACCACAAAATAAGAATCTGCCCCTGCTGATAACTTTTGCCAGTTCATCAGGTTTTGCACACGGAAAAGCAAAAATCTTGATTACATTTATCAAGTGTTGCAGTGTCATGGTTTAGCCTGACCCTCCCAGCACTGCTGCATTGTCCCGTGGGCTTGGTCAGTTGCTGCCAGCAGGCAGAAAGCAGTGGGAGCCAGTTGGGAATTGCATGGCAGCCCAGAGTCCAGCTGCTCCTGGCCCTGTGGCGGTGACAGAGCGCAGCAGGCAGGGCACAAGGACATGCTCCCTTCTGCCACAGGCCTCTGACAGGAGACTGGGGCAGGTAATACCTTCCTCTCTTTCCATCACATCCACCAGAGCCCCAAGAAATGTGCTCCTCAAATCCCATCATTGCATTGCCCTGCAGTTCCCCTATGTGTTTTGCTTTTGAAATTGCAGGTTCCGGTTCTCTCTGCAGTTACACCACCAGCTCAAATCATGTTCCCTTTGTCAGAAAGTCTCCAGCACTCAATATAGTCTTCTCTCTTGCAGTAAGGCAAGAAAAAGTAGCCCAATGTACAAATTCCTCCCCTGTCTCCCGCTCCCTGCTTTTTTCCTCCAGTGAAATCAGGGATTCTTGGAGATAGTTATCTCACCTACAAAGATACAAACAGCATCATTACATTTTTCAACATCTCTAACATATGCCATTGTGTGTTTTCAGGCAGCCTTCTAGTGAAAATGCAGGTTTCCCTTTTGGATGCACAGCTTTGCATGGCCCTGGGAAAGTCCCCTCCACAACAGCAGAGCAAGACTGCTTTCATTTCTCTCACATGCGTTTTAGCTGAGAGTGTTTTACTAGACTGCACAAGAAGAAAAACATTGCAAAATAAGTCTCTAAAGGAGAAACTGAGAACTGGGGAGGAAGGGAATGATGCTGAAGCCCATTTTTAGAGGAGCTGTGGCTGGATAATTGTCCAAGATAGACTGGCTTGTTGACTTTCTCACAGCAAAAGGCACAAGGCTGTTTAATTGATTTTAGCCTGTAACTAAACATATACTTCTTTCAATATAATGAACAACAATGCTACAATACTGCTCTCCTAATGTAAATTGATCCATTACAGATGAGTGTTTAGATCAATGTGTGATGTCCTGATTGAAAATAAAACTGTTTGCTCAAGATCACTATAAAGACAATGGGCACTGATAGATGATATTTATGTGACAAGGAATGGCTCTTCAAAAGGAGATTGCCAAGACCATGTCCATCAATTATGAAACCAGCATTCACCCGGCTGCCATGCAAGTATTTTGAAAGACAAGAAGAAAGAGGAAAATATCCCAATTATTTCTCTCAGCCTCACAGTCCTGCTCACTCTCCAGCATGGAAACTCCTTAGCTCCAGGCTCACTGGTGTGGGAGCCACAGCCGCCTGGGCAGGGCACCCAGCAGCCGCGGTCATGTAGGGCTGAGTGATGCTGTTCATCTGCCTGCATTACTCTGGGGCTCATTTCCTCCCAGAGCAGCTGGCTTCCACTGGGGAACATGCCCTGCTCTGTGTCCTGAATGCTCATAGCCCGTGTTTTGTCATCTCCCTGCATTTAGACAGAAGCTCATGGCTCCAGACACCTTCCCAGTCTGTAGTGACCGATCCATGTGCCTCTCTTGGTGGTAGCTACTCACTGTGGTCTTTCATTACCTCTCTTGCATGGGGCACTTCTGGTTTTCCCCTTGTGTACTGAGGGGTTTGCTGGAATACGGGCTGGCCTGGACCGTGTCCCAGCCATTCATCACCGGGGCAGCTGCAAGCACTTCTCTTTCTCCCGGGGCTGAGCATCTCCTCCGAAGGGCTCTGTCAGTGCTCGTCAGGGCTCTCGGTGGGACGGGGCAGCCCCGCAGCAGCTCGGGGCAGCGCTGGGAGCAGCAGCCGTGCCTGCCACTGCGGCCACAGATGGCCGTGCTGGGACAGGGCTGGGCTGGCTGGCGCAGGGACACCCAGCTTGCAGGGGGTGCAGTTGCTGTCTATGAATATATTGGGTGGTGGGTGGCCAGAGGTCAGGAAGGGACGCTGGGTGGGGGAAATTAAATGAAAGGACAATGTTGACACAGAACAAATGATGCTAAATGGCTTGTGAAAATAGATCCATTAAGGGAATGATATTCTGCAACAGCCTTTAAATACAAATAGGGGAGACAAATGGCCTTTAAATACAAACAGAGGAGACTTGGTGGGTTTGAAAAACCAAAGGCTGAACCCTGTGGTGAAGGACTGCATTTGCTGGTCATGTCCTGCTCCACTTCCCTTGCAAGAGTCTCCTTCATGTCAGTGAGACCAATCTGCTGCATTTTTTCCTCTCGAGGGCTGACACATTCCAAACACTTCTCTGGTCATCTCTGATCATAAATAGCTGAGTCTGTGATGAGTGTAGCATGTACTTCATCATATGGTAAAGGGGAACCAAGGATGGACAAGCAGGGAACAGTCTGTTAAGGCATGGAAGAGTGCTCTCTCTCTCTCCTCTGAAAGCCAAGGGAATGTGGTCCCACTGACCTGGTCAAACTTGAGCCATGGAGGGGTCACCTCCTAAGTGTACTTGTTAGGAAGCTGTTAGGGGACATCATGGTGGCTGTTGCTGCTCAGGCACCATGGCTGATGCTCAGGCTACTCGATTATTTCATACCAGGAGCAGATGTCCCGAGGTCGTGACAGAGGAGCTCTGTTGCTCTCAGCATTCTTCCAGCTCATGCAAGCTTCTGTAGGGTCCTTCCACTTTTTTCCACTGCCATCCTTGTAAAGAAGAGCACAGCATCAAAGTAGGACAGAGGGGCTGCCATCTCCCTGTGACTGTGGACAAAATGGCTCAGCTGACTTTTGGGTGTCTGAGGAAGGTGCAGCATCACCTCCAGCACTGTGTCCTGCTACCTCAACCGCTCTGCAGTGCACAGAGAAGTGTGACAGGAAACGGGCGAACACTGCAATAGAAAACAGCTTTTGTGTGAGTGGTTGTGCTTTGGGGCAGTGCCAGCATTAACTTTGTACTTGCAGTCCTATCGTGGCATGGAGCACATCCATTAAACACGAGGTCACAGACCTGCAGCACAAGGGTTAAGAAACAGCAGGCACTGGCCTGCTGACAGCACCTCAAACAGGGCTCAGACTGGTGTCAGCCTCTGCAGGGGTCGACAGAGGGGACATTAACTTTGTGTCTCAGAAGGATTGTGGTCCATGCATGTGCGCTTAGTTTCTGTTTGGCTGGCCCTTCCCACCCTGAAGGAAGTCAGCTCCCCAGAAAGCCCCAGGCTGAAAGTTGTGCCCAGAGTCACTCAGAGAGGAGACACTGGCTGGTGGCACGTTTAGTCTGGTGCTGTAACAGGAGTGAACACCACCTGCATTTCTGCTATTGCAAATCAAAACTGTTAAGACTGGTCATAAAAATAAAGTCTCTTTTCTGAGAACATTTCGTTGGAGATCTTCACCCCATGCCAAGGAATGTCATTCCTCATGGCTATGAGATGAAAATCTACAATTATGTAGCATTTATGCAGAATAGAACTATGGATACCTTAGATGTGACAGATACTATCTGTGAGCATTCCAGGCTCACTAGCAGCAAATAGCCTTTTTTTTCCTAAAGCTTTTCTTTCTGTCATTATCTCGATGGACTCTCAAAATGAGTACAAGGGGGAATTCCCTCACTAGCCAAAGCAAATTTTTCCTTGAAACAGCCACAGCTGAACAATAAGGCCTCAGTTCAGGAAAATTCATTTGATCAGTACAGCTACTTCTGAGGGAAAAAAATATCCTTCATTACCAGGAACTTCGACCCAGAAGAGAAAAGCCTGACAAAAAGAAAAAACCAGGAAGGGAAAGCCAAATTCCCCTTAGAATATGGTAAAGATTTAGTAGGGAGAGAAACCACCATTCAAACAAACTACTGAGGGCAACAGTGATTTTCCAGCTCCTGAGGTCTTCAAATCAAGACCAGATCCCTTCTGAAGGGTAAATTACACCACTTCTCTTAGGAGGAACCAGCTGTAGCTCCTGAAACTGTACCATGGGACAGAGGGATGACTCTTGCCTTGAGCACGCGCTGCCTTGCAGCGAGCCAGCAGTCGCAGGGCTGGAGCGTGGTGTTCCTGCTGTGTGTCCATGACCCTGGCAGAGGGGAGTGCCCAGGAGAGCCTTCCAAAGACACACCTGCCAGGGAGCAGCAGCCACAACTCACAACTCAGCAGGTGAACTTCACTTTTCCTTCCACCACCTTCCTTCCCCCTGGCTCTAGTGAGCTACCCCTCCCAGTCCAGCCGGACCAGCGTTCCCCAAGAACAACCAAAAACTTTGGAAGGATGGGAAAGCCTGCAGAAATCTGCACTTGAACTGCTGCTGCCTCTCCCTCACCCGAATCCTCTCTTTGCCTGAGGTAGGGCTGACTCACCCGAGCAGGCTGTGCTGCTGGCAAGCTCCCCACCACCCGCACCGCCGCCAAGGAGGGAGCACACAGGTTCCTGCCATCCCAGAGATGGGGCTCACACTCCTGCACTGTCTGTACGCGAGCAACAAACAAGGGGGTCTTGGCAGGGATGCCAGAGCCACCTCTTTCCATCCTCGTTTCTGTGAACTTTCCCAAAGGTTTCAAGGGTGTGGCCTGCAGTTGCTGTCCCCTGTTGGCTTTGCCACATTGCCTGCTCCCCAAGTCTCAGGCTGCCAGTGTCTCTCCCCTGGATGACTTGGCTTGTGTTATTTTGTGTTAAAACCAGTATGTTTTTTTAATGGCTATAAATAAGTTAAAACTGCATCTTTAATTAATCACTGCACTTTATATTGTAAGTGGAGATTTTTTGTAATGATTCGTTTATGATTTTAAGATGCCATTTGCTCGCTGTCAGATGTATCCAGCTTTCATCCCTCTATGTTTAACAGGTTCAGGATAGAAACAAAATTTCATCATTGAGGGATTTTAATCCATTTAGGCTAGAGCAAATAATTGGTCATTAAGTAAGTGGAAAGAGATTGAGTGGATACTTTTATCTAAGCAACAATGAACTTGAGACAGTAGTCAGTATGTTCATCATCTTAAAACATTTTAAACTAATCTTAATATGTTTACTTTTCACTGACACAGGTTTGAAATTGGAAATACATATGTCTGGATGACTAAAACACGAACAACAAATAGGAGCAGCAGCATGTAAAGTATAGAGGAGTAGAAGCATTAATAGAAATATTTCTGCTATAGCAGCTATTAAATGTTATTTTTTTTTACGGTTTGGAAGAAGAACCCATATGTTTATAGGAATTTTCCCCCCAATTAAAATATTTGTGTATGAGTGTGTCTTTCTCTAAATATTATTTAGCTACACACACACACACAGGGCTGATGTATAAAATTCTCTTCCAGTGAAGTGAGAGCTGCTTCTCCTTTAGTTTCTTGTCCTACTGGCAGGAAGAAAGGACAGTCCACCACCACACCCAGTGCAACACCACCAGCTGCAGTTTCCAAGGCCAGTTTGTGCCCTCTGTCACCTCCCGTGCCCGTGAAGGCCAGCGGAGCCCCAGCCTTGGGCCACCTCCCAGGCAAAGACTGCCCAGAGTTCAGAGCAGCGGCAGCAGAGGCAGGCACCAATCTGGCTGTGCCAGCCCAGCGCTCCCGTGGGAAGGGCACAGGCAGCCCAGGAGCCCTGGGAGGTGAGTGCAGGGACGGCAGCTGTGCACCCCAGCGAACAGCACTCCACAAAGGCTGCTGTGCACAGCTTCAGGTGCCTGCACGTTCCCCGAGCACACAGAAAGATGCCTGGTTTTACCTGGTCTCAGATTAAATACAAGTGGCACGCAGGTGGCTGGGTACACAAAGATGTGGTTATTCTCAAATCCCCTCTTATTTTTTTCCTCAAGAGAGCACATAGATATTTTATATAGGATATAAATAAGGCACCAAAAAGGGAAGAACTATTCTATTGGAACTACAGAAAAAAGAAAAAATGCCTTTAAAAATTGCCCTACCTCAATTCCTGGACAACTCAAGTCTTGACTTGCAGTATATGATTTGTCTGCTAGGATTGAATCCAGATACTTACCACTTTGTTAGCTTAAGAATTTTTAGCAATTTTTTCCATTTATCTGTATTCTTCCCAAAAACATTTCACACATTTCTCAGAGACATCAATCCTTCCGGCATTCCTCTACGCACTCAGTAGGATGCCCTGCTATAAATATAATAAAGCCTTTTATTATGTCCATTAACCATGGACATGTGTGCTCCAAAAGTTTCCTGACACGCAGTCATTTGTGGCTTTTTAATTATAAACAGAAAAAAATCTACCAGTGAAAGAAGACAGCAGACTGGAAGTGGATCTTTATGTGTGTGTTTTGAGTATGTTCTCCGGCAGGCTGAAGGCACCCCCACCCTCCTCCTGACCCCACCAGAAACACCCTGGGCACAGAAAGCCACTAACACAACAGGTTAGTCCTGGTCGCACACATTCGTCACCTGTGCCAGCTCCAGGGGACTTATGCAGGTTTTCAAGACCCAATAATGCTGATCAAACCTTTTTTCAACAGGCAAAAATACGCCCCCTCCATCTTGCAGACCTTGTTCCACTTCAACTCAGGAGAAAAGAAAAAAGGCCCAGTAAATTACTTGACAAATTAAGTCATATTTATTGAATGCGTTTTATTTCAACAACCAAAAAATTCTAACAGCCTAACAATGCACATAAGTTAAAAATTAATTATCACTTAGTGATAACGAAGATAAAGTTGATTTACATGGAAAAATGAACATTTACAATATGTTAATCCTTATTCACATTGTTGATACCGCAATAAAACACAATTTGTTTTTTTTATTTTTTATTTCACAAAAAAGGCGGAAAATTGTGCTTTGTTAAGAGGCACTACAAGAAAAGTTTCTTTCTCCAAATAGATATTATATGATGGATATTGAATAAATAGACATATATGCATTGTAATTCGCAAAGTTCTGGCAAGACCACAGGCTAAAATGCCCACAGATTCACTTAGAACCACTGCAAAATTGGCAGTGAAATTAAAAATAAAAAGGCAAGACTCAGCATTGAAAAAATACCTAATAAAATTTTTGGTTGAAGTGTAAAAGATACCAAATGTCGATGCCATCATCAGATGAACAACTTACATAGCTCGGCAAAATTCAGTTTCCTTTCAAATGTATGGAGTGATTTCAGCTACAGGATAAGAAGACAGTTTTCAAAGCGTAGCTCTGAGAGAAACATAAAGCAGCAACCATCGAAATTCTGATTAAAGCTGCAGCATACTACAGAACTAAAGGATGAAGAGCAAAAGGGGCATAAGTAAGCAACCCACCATAATTTTGCAAAGGTATATGAAATTTATGCAGAGATACTCGTGTTTCAAACATTAGCTCTGAAAAAATCTCATAAAAACTCCAGAGGTTACTGAGCAGCTAGAATTAGCTTGTATTGCAACGTCTTCTCCCTGTATATTGTCTGTTCTGAGTAAATATCTACACGTCGAGGTTTGTTTTTCGTTTTTAACTCCTACCTTTTATACCTTTCAAATATATAAATAGTATTAACAGTTATATTACATTGCCTGGTGTAGTAAACAGAAAGTAACTTTCAAAGTGATATTGCATGAGGTCTTTGTCAAGATTACATGAAAAGCCCATGTGAAAAAAGGAAGAAAAAAGCCAGAAGCCTTGTTGGTACCGTTATGGCTGCAGTTTACAGGCGTCTGAAATCAATCCAGCTGCAAGGTGAGGTCTTTGTCTCGGAAATCATTGCACGGAAGTGAAAAGTAAATGCTACTTGGCGTCTCTCTCGACAGGGTGCCTCAGAGCGGGTGGATGCTATGGCAGATCGCAGCTTTGCGCTCAGGCCATCCAAGAGTCGCTCGGGACAGGCTCTGCTCTGTAGCTGCTGCCCGGCTCTGCGGACCCGAGCAGTGCAGGGCCCGGCGGGGCGAGCAGGGACGGGCCCTGCGGCTGAAAACACTTCATGGCACTGGCACGGAAGCGGGACACGAGGCAGCCCGGCTGCAGCGGCAACACGGGCAGGCTGCGAGGAGGGCGAGCGGCAGGGCAGCAACGCGAACCCTCGGCTGTCAGCAAGTTACCTGGCCAGGATTCTCGGGATTGTGGCGTTCTGTGTCGCAATGTAACTTTACATGTGTGTCTGTGCGTGTGTGTGTTTCACTTCAGTATAAACAAAAAGCAACAACAAGAAGGAAGCTTACAAATTTTAAGATCTGAAACAGAGAACAGGTAAATAAAACCCACGGTAAAATGTGGTTGATAGTATGAATTCCATACATCAAATCTCAACACATTTATCTTTTTTCTCTTTCTATAAAGACCTCGTTAATGGACAAGTCTTCTATGCACTGCATTTCAGCTTTAGTCATTCTGAATCCCAAAAACACTCATCTGTTCACTACAGAAAGGACTATCTGGAGAGTGGAACATGCTGTATCCTTTTAAGTGTGCATTGTGTTCAAAGTACTTTTAACTTACTAGTTTTCTTTTTAAGGTGCCCTGATTTGTTTTTCTATTTTCTCTCTTTTTTTCCTCTTTTCTTTTTTTGGCAGTGTTGATTTACGTCTTTAAATACCTCAAAAATTACCCATCAAGTTGCCAGATAGGAAGCCATATAATAATGAAAAAAAAAATCAGGGATAAACATAGAAAATAAATAGGAATTCAAAAATAGTCACCACACCCTGAGAGCAGGCGGCAGTTTATCAAAAAGCCAAAGCAACTCATTGTGAAGTGGTTTTAAAACATAAACAAGTCTCATCTTTAAAGAACTCATTTCACAGTCTATACTTTCAGGTTGTAAAGTTCCGTCCCATGCAATTTAATATATATATATATATATTACGTAAATATATATATACACACACAAAGTTGTAAATTTCCCTTCACTGATTTCATAGGACTTTTTCTTCCCATTTACTTGCTAGCTGTCCCTTTCATAAGTGCAAGATTGATGAAGGCATAATCCTATGTGACTACAACGATTGCTTCAGTCAGATGTAGAAAGTGTAACACTCGAGTGTCTGATCGGGCAATGCTGAATTCATTCGGTCTGCACATGGATCATGCGCAACGGAAACAAACAAACAAAAAGTAAAACGAGGAAAAAAATCAAAAATAAAACCAGAAAATCCTTGGATCAATGTATTGCTTTCTGCACTCCTATCTCACATTATCTCTGGTCGATGTCTGCTGGAGCCGCCTTGCTTTTGTCGGGATTCTCCTCCTCAGCCTCCACTTTGTACATTTCCTCGGAGCCTTCCTCACTGTCGTTCTCCTCCGACTCCGTCAGCAGCTCCTCATCCTTGTACTCTGCCACATCAACCACCGTTCCCAGGTGCTCTTTTAGCTTCCCGTGGTGCTTTACGTGGTAACGCTGGTTCTGGAAGAATTTGATGATGGTGTGTTTGGGGAGATCCAGCTGAGCAGAGAGGGTGTGGATGGCTTCCTGATCGGGGTAGAGACCCACGTCGTGAATAAAGCTTTGAAGGATACCTAGAGCTTCCAAGGAGATCTTGGTACGGGATCTTGGCTTTTTGGCACAACTGTCCTCAGCAGGTGGAGGAGGAGCCTCTTCTCTAGGTGGGGAATTCTCCTTGGCAGGCTGGGACTGCTGTCTGTGCAGCACCTATAAGATCAAACAGACACACACTTCACATGCTGACCCCCTCGGTGCTTGACATAAGGGCACTGGTACAGGTCTGTACACAGGACCTACTTTGTTTTGGTCAAGAAAAGTACAATTAATACACATTTCCACTGCCCTTCTCACCTGTAAGACAGCTACACCTGTCTGTACAACTACAGACTGAAAGGAAGAAGTGATATAAAAGGAAACGATATAAAATAAGGACCCAGAAAATAAGTAAGGAATACAAAATATAAGTAATAAAAAGAAATCTAAAATAGCCAAAATAAAAATTAGGTCAAAAGGTATTACAGTCTCATTGTCATGATGTCCCATCTCAGAAAAGTCATTCTGCTTTCTTCCTCTTCTCCCCATCCTTGTTTCCTCTCATCTTTTCAGGCTAGACACTTTGATAATTTCTTCAAGATTTCAAGTACCACAAAGGCCTAGACACATGTGGGATCGTCAGGTGCTACTTTATGAATAATGATTTTGCATTAAAATCCATCACAGCTACTTTATGGAAGCAAAAAAAAATAGTAGAAGTGCAGAGATTTGTTAAGATTTCCCTTCTCTCAAGAGAGACAGCATAGTCAGCTCAGTTGCTTGACACAGGTGGCTTTAATGTGTCTCCTGAACAGATTTCTCTGTATTACCTTCTCTAGGTAATAGTAATAGTGAATAGTAATCTGAGTTCAAATAATAATAGTCCTCCATTCTGAAACACCCTCTGGGCAAACACACTTTGCAGTTTTGTAACAGATTTTCACCCACAGTATCTCCTTTTCGGCAAGTTTAAAGAAAGCATATGCAGCTCTTAATCTTCCTAACAGCCACTTAAAATGAAAGGGCCTGGTGCAGCCCTTATTCCAGGGGAAAAAATACCTGCTCTGAATTGTTCAAAACACAGAGGAGCTCCATACACTTCCTTTAAAACCAAATCTATACAAGGGAGATTAACAGAAAAAATCCCCTACAGGATTGAAGGCTGTATTTGCCCAGAGGTTTCTTCAGATGCAGGGAAATAATTATTAGAGCTTGACACTCAAAGCTAACAAAATCAATATGGATAACTATTTTCTTTCACAAGTAAGATGGAATTCTGGCTCTTTATCCAAGAAGAAAACGTCTTTGTTGCAAACTGCAACATCCAGAGAATCAACCCTACATTAAAGCTCTCTAAAGAAAAAATAAAACAAAACCGAAGACAAATAACGGAAATGTGCTGAGAACTTGCACTAAAATTTTACACACATACCGAGCCCCCAGTAAAATACTACACTAGTCAAGTTATTACCGCAAGAGGGAAGTCCACTGTGGAATATCAGCCTGTTATGCAAATAAATGAAAAGGCTCTGTGCCGAAGAGCCTTTTATTCACGTCCTCCATCAAACGTTCCTGCCATAACAATTTGTAACATCAGCCATCTCCAGTCACAGCTTTTGGGAAGCAGATCAATCGCAGTGCCCAGGCGCAGAGCTGAGCCTGCCAGGGATGCCGTGACGGGCCCGGGGCTGCAGCTGGCCAGGGCTCTGCTCCCTGGGCACGGAGAGGGACCCGGCACCACGTCCCGGTGCCCCGGCGAGCAGCGGGCGTGAGCAGGGCTGGCGCTGCAGGGACGCAGCTGCACATCCTGCTGCTGGCAGCGCTGCCCGCTGTCCCCATGGGCACAGCCGTGCCAGGACAGTGGCAGAACACCCCAACAAAGAGCAGCTCCACACGGACAGCCAAGAGCAGGTGCCAGCACGGGACTTGCCACCCGCGGGCGAGAGCTGAGGCGGGGCAGAAACACCGCAAACTTGTTTCGGTGCCAACGTGAACATTTTCCTCCCGAGCACGTAAATACTGAGGGTGCCGTTGAAATGGCTAACCAAGGAGCGGGGGAAAAGGGGGAGCTCAAATGGAAATGACAGATAATCTGGTTTATGTTTTATTACATCTCTTGCAATAAAAGAGCATAATGTTCCAATGAATGGAATCGCTCAGCTGCTCTTTGAGGATTTCTTTTTTGTCCATGGATTGCTTTCAAAGAGAAGGGCTGACGTTTCCAAATAGAGGGTTACAGATGAGGGTGGGATCCGTACCTACGTCAGCAGGGAGCACTGAGAGCAGCAGAGCCAGGATCGCTGGCTCTAGCCAGGGACCAAGCCCCATAAATTTGTCACACAGACCCTACCTAGTCTCCCCTGTTGTGGCTTCTGGTCCTATCCCCTGACAAAGTAAGGCCCAGAGCAGCCAAAATCCAAAGGATTTAACACCACAAACAAACTGCCAGGGAACTTACAGAGAGCGTCACACAGAAAGCTGCAAGTAGCATTGCTAATCAAAGCTGGATTCAAGTAGCATCTAACAGAGATAGAAACACATCCAGAAATGGTGCAAATTACTCAGTTCATTCTTGTTGGAGTTGGTAGGGAGCTTTTTTTCCCTTTTCAGTTGACAAATAGCATGAGAAATGATCCAGCTTGAAAAATGTTACAAGACTTCCAATCAAATATAATGATGAAAAAAATCCAACAATACGGGATCAGCAGCAGTAAAATGTTTAATTTGAAGGAGATGAAGAGATGCCTACAGCATCTATAAAGCAATCAACCAAAGAGAGGGCTGAGTGCGGGAGGGAAGAATAATTTCAATTAACCCTTCCTTTTCCAGAGTGACCTCTCCACCTTCTCCAAAAGGGAAAATGCAAAACCTGGGGGTTATCAGTGTAAAATAGTAGAAAAAGGCTGTATTTTATTTCACCTCCTGTTATCTTAGGTAATGAAAAAAAACTAAATCTGCTCTTATAACAGATAAATTTCATTGTTTTACTAACTTCTGGGGGTTTCCTCTGGACTGCCAGTAGCATTAACAAAGGATTTCAGCCACACTATATTTTTTAGCAATAGAACTCTAGCCATATACAGAGAGAAGGATAAATGCACAGGGTGTCCTTCAGATCTGGGCCGTGGTCAGTTTTGCAATTCCTTCTGACAGGACAGGCTATTTAAAACAAAAGAGAATACTCTTCTATGCAAACCAGATCAACTGCTGAGCGCACGGTACAATATGAGGTCTAAATTACCTTTATGTTAAATATTTGCTTTAAACTACATTTGACTGATGAGCATCCTGGCCAGTTTGAGTGATTGGCTTACTTCATGTCTGGCTCTGCGTGCCACAGCCTCACAGAGGAAATGAAACGGACCATTCCGGGAGTTCCACATTTTCAGATCTTGGGTCATTATTAGGCTCCTACATCTGCAGGTAAAATTTCCAGCAGCTTCACACACTGCTGTGCACACCCTGCCACATCTCTTTGGATTTCGGGTCAGTGCTGCTCTGCCTCTGCAGAAGAAGGAAACATCCCTGATCCTCCTTGCACAGGGTGCATTTCCCTCAGTGGTGGCTGGACCTACACAAAGCACCATGCACATGATGGGCTTCTGAGATAAGGGATAACAACAATGGCTCCACTCAGCTTTCCTTTTCCCAGGAAAGCTGCTGCTGGGCTCAGAGGGGTGCACTTTGTGGCATAGATGTCTCACACCCCCCTTCCCCACTCCCATTTCCATCCCACATGCCCTTCCCCGCTGCTCCCCAGCCACAGGTGGGGCAGCCTCCTCCTCCTCCACAGCCAGCACCATCTGGAGCTGACTTCCCTTCTCCTTCCTGATTTCTCATCTACTTTCAAATCAAATGTGAAGATACAGATTTCCTTCCATGCCCAGAGGATTTATTCTTTTCATTCCTTCAAGAGATTTAATTCTTAAACTCTACAGATAGGCATGGCTGCCTTTCAGCATTTCAGAACAAAATATCTCTGGCAGATGCTGCTTCATAAAGCTTCATTCAGGTAGACTTTCTCCTCACAGACAAACTTATCTTTCTGAAAGAAATTCACCAGTCAAGAAAATGACTGTGATGGAAGTTGACTTTAAATGATAAAGTGACTGGTCTTAGATCGCACTGTACTGAAATATGATTTGAAGGCCACAATGAAAAGCAGCTGGAAGCCATGTGTAAAATATAATAGTACATGCCTAAGGGAAGGAAGTGAGATATTGAATGATTAAATTTAGGAGAGTATATAATGTAGTGTATCATTACGGGAGTGATCAGGATTATTTGTAATAAGCTAAGGGTTTGTGGTCTATCTAAAATCCAAAGCCAAGAATTATTGGGGGGAAGGGACTGTTGCACTATTGTACATGTATCCACTCCCCAAGTCTCCATGTGCTCCCACAGGAGAAACATGATTTTGGTGTTCTCACAGAAACGAGAGGTGAGCGAACCCAACTGTAAGATGAATGTCAAGTAATTGCAGTCTGTGCCTGTACTGTATTTAATTTTGGCTGGATTCACTATGCCACTGATGTTTGTTTCCATTTCCACCCACTTTCTAGCTAGAGCTACACATGTGACACTGGTGAGAGGCTAAGGGAGCCAAGCAGGAACAGACACACACCCGGGCACCACCAGCAGTGAGGCACCAGCTGAAAACACTGGCTCGAGGACACGTCACCCTCCATTGCCTGGACAGACTTTTGAGCACACTGGAATCAGGAACTGCATTTCTATGTGAAAACCCCAAGCTCTTTTGTTTCCTAGTGTGATTCTGCCCTTCCCTTTGCAGAGAGGATCAGTCATGTGAGCTCCCTTCTGCTGGGATTTGCTGAGACGATGAGGTGCCCCTTGCTAAGAGAATCACCGAAAATGTTACATCCTTGAAAGACTGTGCATTTGCAACAGAAACTGCCCTTGCTGAACAGACACCACCTGCCTCTGTGCACACTCAGCATGAGCACTGACAGGTACCGTGATGGCAGGTGGTATATCAATTTTGATAACCTGAGCCCACAAGGAGCAAAGTTGAATGGACTGGCCTTCTCTTTGCCAGAGAAGGTTTAGATTGGATATTAGTGAAAGGGCTGTAAAGCATTGGAACAAGCTACCCAGGGAAGTGGTGGAGGCACCACCCCTAGAAGTACTTAAAATATGTGTAGATGTGGCACTTAGAGACGTGGTTTAGTGGTGGACTTGGCATTGGTGGATTAATATTTGGACTCAATAATCTTACAGGTCTTTTTCCAAACCAAATAATTCTACCAATCTATTCTCAGTGGTGGGAAGGGGCCTCACCTTTCAGATTTTTTTCACCTTTACATTGTCCTCATAGCCAGCCACAACACTGTATCACATCAAGGACTTCTATGCCAAAGACAGCAAGATTTTAGCCTGCTTAAGGACCCCAAAATAAAGGCAGAGAGAACACACACATACTACAAAAGCTAGGTCCAGAACCTTCATTCCGTGCACCTAACACCAGTGATCTATTACTGCCCTTACAAGCCTTCACGGCTCATCAGCAGGAGCTGGCACTAGCTTGACTCCATGCAAAAACAATTCACCACACCCCTCCTGTCAGCAAGCCACTGGAAAAGCTCCTTCCCCATGGCCAGCTGAACTCAAAGGCAGGGTGGAAGACAGACCCAAACAAGGTCTTCAGCTGCATTTTACTGAGTAACACCTCACCTCTGTAAGCTGAGAGCCCCCGGGCAGTGCCCAGCTAGCCTGGTAAGAGTTTACTGAAGAGACAAACTCCCTTTTGTTGCAACAAAATCTCATACCGAGAAGGAGATGCTGTTCCTCTTACCAGAGGTTACAGGAATAATCTGCAAGAGATTATCTATTCAAACAAACAGCCTTACACTCCCTAGCCCTGGTCTCCCTTCACATGTAGAAATGTGCAAGAAGAGAAGAGAGGCAGCAGCTGCCATAACCAGGCCTCCACCCTGACAGCCTCCCAGCCCGGGGCTCGCAGGGGTAAGAACATTAATTACACAGCCAAGACTCTTTACAGGTTTCTAGGAATGTCTGTACAAGAAACTGTAGCAGAAGTACAATTTGCACCTGTGTTCATTTCTTTCCTATTAAAAATGTGGTTCTTAAGACTACTCTTTTTTCTTCCCTTGCAAAAATACATTCATTTGGGTAAACACTGCAGCACTAGTCGCAGCACCAAAGGAAGTATTTTCTTTGGGCTCATTCACAGAGTGATTTCACACCTTGACACCATAAAGCTGTGTTAAAGACTGTGGTTTAGTTTCCTTGCTTTTCTTGGATTATACAGTATCCTAAGGTCAAAACTCAGGGAAATCCAAAACTGTTATTAAAAAAGAAAAAGTATCTATGAAGTGATGACAAATTGCAGACTACAGGTGTTAGATTACATTTTGACTCCAGGCAGGTTTAATATAGTTTAGTTTCCTTTTACAATTGCCCTTAGCAGGTACTGTTATCGGTAAGGGATTTAAAAAAAATATGTGGTACTCAATAAAAGAAGACCGTGTCAAAAGAAATCAATATGAGCGTGCAAAATGGTAGGAAGTCTGACATGGATAAATATGTTCACTTTCATCTAACTTCAGTCTGAGCTTCTTTTAATTTTGTAGCTCAAATGCTGGCTGCACATCCTGTGCATTTTCCAGTGCAGCTTAGTAATTGCTTCACGAGAGTAAACACCCTTATTAGAGATAATTATAACACTTGGCTGTGATGTGATGTGCCCCATCTCATGAACACCAGACCAAACCAGCCAACGGGAACTGGTGGCTGCACACTACCTTGTAAGCCAGCAGCCCTGGGTGCCATTCATTATGTCTGCAAAGACAAAGCAGTCACACACTAAAAAACCCCCAAATATTCAAGCCTTTTCTATCACTCTTCATCTGTTCCTGACCACCAGTGGAGCCAGAATATTGGATCAGACAAACTGTATCCTGAACTATCGGCTCCGAGGTACAAGTCACGCCGAGCTACATAAAAAGGGACTTAGAGAGAACTCTTGAGGAGAGAAATGAGTTCCACAGGGAACCCAAAGTCAAAGGCAAGTTTGGTTTCCAGGCTGGAATGTAAGCTGGTTGAAGTGATTCATTCCAACATCTTTGGAGCACACTCGCCACATGCTTCCCCTTTGCTTTATGGTGGCTGCCTTGCTCAAGGGCAGGAAATAGGCAGGGATTTGAAAGCATGGCAAGACGCTGAACAGTCAGCCTCTGAAACAGCAGCCCCATCCTGCAATTCTCCAGGACCAAACTATCCAAAATGGTCAAAAAGCTGACAAAAAAGGCGACCGGAATTAAAAAAAGAAAAAAAAAATCAAGACATTTTCAATTGCACATTGCTTTTGGCATTTCACAGTGATAAGCATAAGCAAAACATAATTAATCTTGACTTGAAGGCAGGGGGAAGGTGTCTCTCCCCCTCCCCAGCACACACTGCTCCCATTAATGCTAACAGGAGCTTACCATGCATCAAAGAGCAAATCCACCACAAAACATTTTTAAGTGCTATCATCACTGAAGATAAAATATAAATTACAGCCTGATTACACTGAGCTGCTAAGAGGCCACATGTGCATCATAGCTTTCAATGACAACTTCAGATGACCAGATAACTTTGGGACAGGTCTAAGGGGTTACTGTAAAACATCTGTGCAGAGGAATCTGTCCTTGTCTTTGCTTTCCTTTCAAGAAGCTGTGGCACTGCTGTCTGCACAGTTGTTTGAAGAATGTTTACAAATCAGCTTGACAAAGAGAAAAAAAACTTCTGCCACCACTTGACCACAATCATGATCTTATTCTTCAGTAATGCGTGGTTTATTTCCCTTTCCTGATCTCTGTTAATAGACAGCACGTGCCTACACAATAGCCACTATTTTGTCTGTATAATGTTAAAAAAATAAATCAGAAAACTCTGACAATGCAGAACAGTGTCCCGGTGTTTCCTGGGGTAACTGCTCTCTCTCGAATGCTAACTCAACTCTTCCCACAAAAGCACAGGCACAACTTTCATTGCTGTGCAAGTGCCTGAGAACTGGCTGATTTTATGGGGCAGCATAAATGAGCTCATGCTGATGAACATTCATGCATTAGCTCTGAATTTCCCATCTTGGGCTGGTTCAAGCCAGATCCTTAGGTTCACTGCAGAGCAACTGCAACTAGCACTGGGTACCTCTTTGTCTAATACCTGGCTGCAGCCTGGAAGAGCTGCCAGCAGCTCGTGCCCAGCCCTCAGGTGGAGCTGGCACGTCCCTCCTGTGCCCATACGCGACCAGCCAGCTCCGTTCCGGCTGCTGCTGGCACAAACCAGGGCGCTGGTGACAGAGTGGCCAATGCGGTCAGGAAGTGTTGCACAACCTCGCTGCAGACTCTCTCCTGAAGGCATCGGTGATGGATGGCTCCATTGTCTGGGGATGGGGCATAGCCAGCACAGCTGGCACAGGGGCCAGTTTGCTGCACCCCTGGCAGGCAGGCAGGACTCTGCCGGCCCTGGAGAAGCCACGCCAATCTCTCTTGCCTGTAACCTGTGGTATCGAGGCAACCTCATCCACAAGGGAAAAAGCAACAGCAAGAGCCCCAGAAACACCGCCCTTCTTCATGGTGATGCTAAGGGGAGTCTCCTTAAGTGGGACTTTTCACATCTGTGTGTATCTTGAGGGCACAAACCTTCCAGTTAACACTCACCTTCTCCAAAACAAGACCATAAGCTTTGTGGGCCTCTGAGTTGCCTCTTCTGTGCTTTCTCTGACAGCCCTAGGCTCTCCGAGTGCTACAGTGTGCAGAGCTTTGCTTAGAACTTTCCATACAGAGCCTGAGCTTGGTAATGGCTAAAGGGAGGGTCTGCCAAAGACTTCAATTCTGCATTTCCCCATCCCAGCCCTGATAATCCTAATGAGGAGCTGGCAGAATGCCACAGGAGCTAAGGAGGCAGCAAAAGGGTTTTTGGTTTGGTTTTCTGCAGACAAAACACTTCGGGTGTCCTCTATGCTTTCTTGTTTAATTAACACTACGCACGTTCTTCTTTTCTTCTGAAAATCAGAAGAGTATTTGTGGGCAGTGTGAGCAAGATCTTCCCTGACAAGCCCCAACCTAGAGCCATGCTTAAGGTCAAGCCCTAAACCCCTAACTATGGTGGCATGAATGGCGCCACTATAATCATGTTGTTTTCCAGTTACTCAGACCAGGAGTAGGCACTGCATTATTTCAGAAAGGATATGTTTAGATTAGACACTGGATTCTGGTGGGGGGGTAATTATTTGTCCCATCAAACTGTTTTAGGTCCTTACAGATGGCTATTTGGGGTTTCAAGAATACCCGACTGTACTGCTAATTTTTACAATGGGAGCAGTTAGAAGTCAGGAGAACCTGACTGTTATGGTTAGTGAAAATAGCAGATTTGTGCTGATAAAACACTACTCAGCATGTTTTTTGGCTTTTGAGATGTAACCACCAATGCACTTAATAACAGGACTTGTGCAAACTATACTGTGTGAATCAAACACATAAAAGTATAAATATTCCTTTTTTTAGAAAGCAAGTCTTAAAAAGTGCATTATAATCAACTACCATGGTAAAAGCAAAATATCCAGTATTACCACACACACAACTGGCATAATGTGCTTTATTATACCCTTAGCTTGAAACTGGATAAATAAAAATCAAATGACCAAAGTACAGTCTCCTGCACAGATTAGGTCATTGAAGACAGGACGCCTCAGAGAATTAGATATTAAATCCTTTGTCTTCCTGGTTAAGCTCTAGGAAAGGTGGGCATGTGCAGAAAACAGAGGAAGCTACCCTGGCATCTCACTCCCATGTTGTTGAGCTCCATGTCTCACTACTCTGACCTGTGCCTATTTTACAGACTCTGGATGCTGGTAGAAAATTACTTTATGGAAAGTCAACAGCACATGCAGTTTATATTCACAGTTTTTTAGTTAGTTTTAAATAAAAAGGTTTAATGTAAGGCCAGAGGGGCAGTATTAGGACAAAGCAGAAGATGACATTGTTATGGCCCTGGGACCCATCCAGCTTTGCTGCTGGCTGCTGTGGGGAACTCCATGGACTGCTCTGTCCGTGGCTGGCTGCACACACGTAATCGCAGGGGTAAAGCTCACACTTAACACAAGCCTCCAGCTACTGTAGGTCTGTGTGCAAGGAGCCACAGGCTTTTGCTAAAAATGCAAAACACTATTCTTTGCTTCAATAAGGTTGGGATTGTGTGGCATTTTTCAGTCAAAAATCTTTTGGTCAAAAACGTTGACTGAGTGACATCAAAGTATTGACTAAGTCTACTTTGCCAAACTGTTTGCCTGGGGCAGCAGAGGGGTGAATATTCTGACAAAGTTCAAGCAGTTGTTTAGGAATTTTTAATGAAACAGCATATTCTGGTTGCTTTTATTAAGAACAAATTTTGCTCTTCAAATTCTTCCTATTTTCCTTCAAAGCATTATGTTGCTTGTTGCTCTCAACTGCCGCAAACCTTTTTTTTTTTTTTATTTGAACTGAAAATAATAATTTAGAAAGGACCAACATATTTTTTTCTTCCAGCGTTTCAGAAATGTCAGCAACCCCTTTAACTCAGCTCAAGCAGTTCTATAGCTCTAGGCTGTACCACCCAAGAAAGAGCAGCTCAGCCATCTATCTACCCACCTACCTCCTTCACCATCGTATTTACTAAGGCTTGTACTGATGGGAGCTCTGAAAGAACAAAATGTAATGCAGTTTATAAAAGGAGATGGATGTGAATCTTTTCTATCTCAAAATCCAATAAAGCTTACGATTTTTATTGCATGTGGGAGTCCTTTGGTCAATGTAACACTGATTAGCAGCTTGGCCAGTAAGTGATAAAACCAGAAAGTACTTCCGAATATATTCTGGCCAGAGACACCTGGGAGCAAAGTGTGAGTGTTGCAGCTGATGGCCCCAGGGTCACACATGTACCTTGGGATTTCTTCACTTCTTCTGCTCTGTCTGGCCATAGTTTTGTTCCATTCTCTCCAGAACTAACTATTCCAGATCTCTCTTATCCTTTAATCTTCCTAAAAAGGGAGCATCATCTCAAAACTATTCCCCTCACCTTTCCAACATACATGAATGAAGACAAAAGATTTACAGCCTGCTTCAGGCAGGGGTTCAGACTGGACTTTAATGGATCCCAAACACAGCAATGCAGTATTCTTACTCCTCATCTCATTTAAACAAGGGAACACCAGGAATAACATTACTCCAAGTCAGCAGTGCTTCCCTGGTGCTAATCAGGCCATTAAAAAGGCATAAGCGGTTTGTTTGACGCAGAGGGACAAAGAGAACCACAGAAATGAATCAAAACCAGGGAAAAATTAGAGATTAAAAGTAGTAATACTCCTTCCAGCAAACCACAGTCTGAATGCATGATAAGTGGCTAAAAGATACAATCACTGCAGATCTAGAGACAAAAACATGTCTCCTGACTGCGTGAAGTGTAAATTAAACATCTCTGATGCAGAAGCATTTCCTTCACATGGCAGTAACTCACTGCCGTCGGGAAATCCAGACCCCCTCGCTGCAAACGAGATCTGCCACAGCTGACCCTCCCTGATCTCGCCTGTGGAAAACACACACACTGAGTCAACAGTTGGAGGGAAAGGAAGAAAAACCCAAATGCGGCAGACTTGCTAGAAGAGATTTCCATGGAGGTTTCCTCCCCAAATAGGCAGATGGTTTCCAGTTAGTCAGGGTCAGGGACTGCCCGTGTGGTTTCCTGCCTGCTTGCCTTTGTAGCCTATCTGGGCCTCATCAAGGTATACAGTCCGAAAAAAATTAGAATGGCTAAGTACAGGAATTAGGGAAACTAAATACAAATGAGCTCTGGTCTGCACTTGTGCAGAAGAGCAGGGGAATCTGTGCTCGCGGGTGGGATGGAGGCAGCGGTGCCGACCCCTCTGCCGGGGCAGCCACGCTGGGCTGCAGCACCGCACATCTGCAGGGGCCGGGTCGGGTCTCGTTAACGCCGCGGTGCCTCCCAGGCACCAAAGCCGTGCCTGACTCCATCCCAAACACCCTCGGCAACAGCCCAGCTGCTTTCAAAGTACCCCTGACGTCAGTTTACAACCCTGCCTGCTTTCACCGCGGTGCCGCTGCCCGGCGGCAGCCCCGCTCCACGGCGTATTCCCAGCCCCGCATCATGGCGCATTCCCAGCCCCGCTCCACGGCGCACTCCCAGCCCCGCTCCACGGCGCATTCCCAGCCCTGCTCCACGGCGCATTCCCAGCCCCGCTGGCAGCCCAGCGCACGGCTAGGAGATTTGCAAAGCTCCGGACGCACACTGGCTCTCGTAATGCTGTGCATGGGAGCAAAGCAAAACTCCACCAGGAATGTATGCACAAGCTGCCATATGGAAAGGGCATTCTCAAATTAAACCCTGAAACCCAGATGAGATCTGAGCGAAGGACAGTTTCACTTAAAGGAAATGTCTGAGGTCAACCAGCAATTAACTGAAAGGTTCTGATTGAATACGCTATTGACTGCGCTCACGTCAGACAGCTTCCTGTTTATTATACCTTATGGGCTGTCTAGGTGCCAAGACATTAAGCTGTCAATAATCTATTAATACTAAACAGCTCCTCCCTCCTCACTCCCCCCTTGCAAATCCTCTTAGGCTAAGAAACTGCGCTAAAAAGATGGAAATTTTTGAAGTGAGATGGAAATTAGCTTTTTAGGGTATTTCTTTGCTTGGTTCCAGCTGAAAGTACAGCAACATTCATAAACAATATAACATGCAGTCTATAACTACATGGAAAAAACTGTGTTAAAAAAAATCAGCCATGATTGAGACCATATCCTGAAATCTGGCTTTCTTTTCCAAGCCATCTTTAAACAGTCTAAGTTAAATTTAATTAACAATTTACAACAAGGAGAGAGAAGTTATTTAAAGACAGGCCTACAGGTCCTTAACATTCAGTGTCTGGGAAACAGTTGTATATAAAAAAAAGTTTTAATGAATTTAATAGAGAAAAGCACTTTAATTAAATGCTGTCAAAGAGGATTGTATTAATGACTGCACACAAAGGAATTTAAAGCAAGCCAAGTATATTTAGCAAATAGGAAGTAGGCTTTCAGAGGCTGCAACTATTTATGTTTCTGCCATTGCAATGCATCTAGGAGATCGTGTTGCCAATTGAAAGCAGTTATGTTATTAGATATGATTTTATTTATTATGGATTATTAAAATTTCAAATGCTGCAGGGAATACATTTATTTCACTTCTCAAATGAAAGAACAAAGATATTTCCTCCTTGTTCAGTAAGAGGAAAAATAGGAGAGGAAATAAATAATAAATAATAATAATAACTTAGCACTTAACTAGTAATGTGCTGTCCAGACAGATCTTTTTATGGGGCTTGTTGAGTCCTGAAATTTTAGTCTGTCTCTTTCTTTCTGCTACAACTGGATGGATTCACAGTTGCTACCACAGCTTCCCTCAACACAGCACAGAAAGTGGAGACAGCTCTTCCCTCTTGTGGGTACGAGGGCCTTCTGTGATACCCTTCATGCTTCAACTCTAAGAACTACCCAACAAAAGAAATCCTGGCTGTGAAGCTTTTGCAAGCAAGACTGAGAACACCAAGGTTTTCCAGATCTAACCATGAGACTTAGCCACATACTGCTCATAAAAAGCCAGAACAATTATGGCCCTGCATTAAGACTTTGTGCACAATGTGCTCACCTTCCTCAACATCCACATGATGGAACTTGTAGCAGGAAAGAAGGGGCTCTTCACAGCTCTCAGTGCCCAAGTGCCTTGGATTCAAGTGTGGCACATCAAATGGGCATGGCCTAATAATCTGAGGAAAAAGCAGCTACAAAATTCAAGGGTGTCAACATTATTTTGGACTATAATGGCACCATAGTGTAAAACTAAATTTAGCCTCAACTAGAAACAGAAGAGTGTTTTAAACACAAATTTAATGAGATGGCTGGGTCTGTAATATCCAGGATGTGTTCTGTGATTTACCACATCCTTTTTGCCATATGTAATGGTAAAAGGTTAATAATGATTTTAGATGATCCAAACTTCCAAATGTTCCACTAGAGTCACCTTATACATGCTTGTATTCCTTTGTTTCTGAACACCAAATCCTTTTTAAGTTAGGCACCACAATGGGAGTTAGTCCTAAATTACTGGTTTTTAAATGTACTTGTTTGTAGTTAAGATTTTCATCTTCTTATTTGCAACATGAAGAAGTGAGTACAACTGGGAGAGAAGTCACTGGAAAGGAGGCACAAGGGGATACCAACTTCCTTTCACAATGTGAGTAGCATCATAAACGGTGAAGTTTAATTTTCTAAATACATTATCTGATTTTTGTTTAAGACTTTAATAAAAGTCATGTGTGATGTGTGTTGAGAATGTAGCCTTTGTTGTTCCACAGCTAGGGATCTTGCAAACAGCTTCACTTTGTCTGTGCCAAGATATTTTGGAATATTCTTTGAAACACTGTAAGCATAGATGACTGTGAGAAAAAAAATGTGCTACTGTACTTCTGGATACTTCATGCGTGAGAATAGTGCATGCACACAAAAACACTTCTCCTTTCAATCTGGAATTCCTATAAAAGTCCATACAAACATGGAACAACATGCACAATATACTGACCCTGAAAAAAACCCTTATCTCTGCACACATTACAGTCTCTGGGTATTTCCAACCATTCAGAGGAAAAAAAAACAAAACAAAACAAACAAAAAAAAAAAACCAACCAAAAAAAACCCAAAAAAAAACCACACCAAAGAATTTCCAAAAAAAGACTGGCCCTGGGCAGGGAGACTGACCATCTATGTCCTGCTCTGTCACAGCCTAACTCCCAGACTCCCAGCACTGCCCAGAAGCTGCACCATTTCACTGGAGGATGCTGTGCAACACGGAAGGAAGAGTAGCTCCTTGCTCTTTGAGGGTCAAGCAGTGCTAAGTGCTCTGGTAGCACTATTGTCAATAGTTTCCCGCCCCATGTAATTTTAATAATTGCCTATCTGCAGAGAAAGACCAGCTGCAATGATCCAGGCCTCTAACTTTATCCTAAGATTTCTGTAGAGAGCCTGAGAATAAAATGTTGCATACAGCCAATAACCTATAAACATTCACACATCTCTGAAGCCTGATAGTATAACTTATGAACAAGTGTGGGGGACACAGAGTAATTAGGAAGCATTAAAATTAAATTAAAAAGAGCAATATTTTTAACTGCAAAAATTTTCAAATGTAAATGGAACAGAGCTCTTCTAGTGGCTTTTCAGCCTTCAAGGTTTGCCTGCTGGCAAGCTTCAAAGATCACGTGAATTTCAAGAGCTTTATTTAGTGATCTTGCTCTATATGTTTGCTCATCCTCAACCTACTACGGCTCCTTACAACACTAGCAGCTTAGCATTTACAACGGGGCCAGGACTCTAAGAAATGAGGACTAAATCTGGTCAAATTGTGTGTGAAAGGCACAAGGGTGAGACAACAGGGGCCAGAGCTACAGTGATGTCATTTGCTAAAACGACAACTTGTCAGAGCAACACCAACACAAACCACCACCCTGCTGCTCACTGCCAAGTCTCAGCAGCACTAAATCTGCACATTCAGATTTTAGGGGAAGCTTCTGCCTAGAGCATTTTGCCATGGGAGCCAGGGCAACCCAAGCAGAGCTGCTCTGGGACAGCCTCACAGAAGATGTACCCTCAGAGTCATCTTTATTGTAAGATGCTGCTGAAGAAAAGCACTAGTCATATTCTCAGGGCTCCTTCATGTAAGAGTCCCACCTCATTCCTGCCTTGTCCTCAGCTGATCCTGGACTAATTGAAAGCCATCGAAGAACAGGTGTCACTGAAGTGGCCTCATGATTTCAGGTTCTGTACAAATGTGAAAAAGATTTACTATTCTGACAAGACTAAACTTGCCACCACAGGAAAACTTGAAACTCTGCAGTTTACTTCATCTCCCATTTCTAGGGTTAAATGGAGCAGTACTAAACCTAAACTAATTTCAGAACAGAGGCAGTTTGGCTTTAATTGCAAATATACTCCCAGCTATCATTCAAGGGGAATAACAGGCCTAACGTTAATAAAAATCAGCAGCATTTTCAGCCACATTAGATACCCACACTAAACAGAAACAGCTGACATCGTGCAGTAGGCAGGTTTGGCTGCAGCAGTCACAGCTCAGCACTGTTCCTTGCAATTGTGGCAATTATCAATCACAAGAAGATCTACTGGATACTTCAGAGTCAAATATAAGGGGGTATTGTCTGATTTGTGCCTCTGTTGCCTTTGTCAAGCTTGCACAAGGCTCCTGAACTACTGTGACCCATCAGGAAAATGGTGTGCACCAGGAGGACGAAGAACCAGAGCATGGAGCCACAGCTGGTGTTTCAGAATGCACTAGCTCTGGCTGTAGGGCACAGGTACTGGAGAAGCATGAGAAAGCAGCTCAGAAATGTAAGATGCCTGAAATTTTTTTTTTTTTTTTGCATGTACCACATGCTTTAAAGACAGTTCCTTTACCCCGACCCAAAAGCAGTCACACACACAGTAGAGATAAATGCAGTGTGAGTAGCATTTGCAATAAATATTGCTTTCAGCTTTAACACTGCATAGAAACAGAAGTTACATAGTTTGAGACTTTTTTTCAGTGGTTTTTAATAGTTTAGACTGAAAAGAGATACTGAAATTGACTGTTGTCTAATTTTTATCAGAGAAAGAATGAAACTCCAGGTAGCTAACAACTAAAAAAGAGAGATATTCTCCACTCACAAAATTCACAGACCTTGTTCTGACACACATTTCCCTCTGTAGTTCTAAATCTAAGGAAAAAAAATCCAAGTGCAACCCTCCCAAACCAAAGCTCTGAGCATTTTGAGTGTAATGAATAACCTACAATACAAGTTTCTCTTGAAGTCCATATGGGTTTGCTGAGCACAAGTTATGTCACCAGTCTTGACCACTCCTGTCTGAGCAGACATCACATCCAGCCATGGATTAAAGAACTGGGGAGTCAAAAAGCAGTGAGTATCAATCTATGGTCTGTCTTTTGGGTGCACAGAAATGATCAAAAAGCAAAACTACCATGGTGCGCCATTAAGAATGAATCACAGGGCAAAGCATCCCCGCAAAAAATGTGTATCAAAACAGCAAGGACCAGACTCTGAGAGCTAGCACAGTTTGGGAAAGTAATTTTTGTCCAAGTCTCACAGACAACTCAGTCCTAATTTCCAGTATGCAAAATCCCCTGGTGTAACTCAGACAAACACAGGAAAACCTCACTGTGCACATCATCCTATGGATCATTAAGCACACGATGTTCCCCTATGAAATAACAGAGCTTTGCTTCACTCATCATCGAAGACTTCCTAAGTATTATAAATTAATATTATTTTTAAAGAAATTTCAAGTCTCACTGGTTTTTCCATCTGTGTGCTATGCATTATGTGACCCATGAACTCCAAGACATTATTTAGAATCAGATATTTCATTAGGAAGCACTGTTGTGGTGTTCATCCCCCTCTTTATTACCTCTAGAAAGAGAATATGAAATTAGTTTCATTGGATTGCCATCGCCACTTGCCTTGACCCATTTTTACGAGGGCTCCATGTTCTGCTCTTTTGTATTTCATTGTCATGTCTAAAATACTCGTTCCCTTCTATCTCTCACAAAATTGTAAAATTAGTATTTCATTAACTTCTGTGCTATGTTATTTTCTGCATATTTAGAGAGATTACAATGTTTGCAGTGAACACACAATACAGAAGAGCTTTCCTAGAGCTTTTTACTATGCCCTCTTTTATTTACTAATGTTCCTCCACGATTTATGATCTGAACAATTACATATTGCCAGATTTTTCTAAATCAAAGCTTCTGAGAAATAAAAGGGAGGGATGTCATTTTTAAAAAGTGACAAAAGTAACAGTGTATCAGAAAGCAAAATTTGATTGCTCTTAAATACATATACCTACTAGCTTCAGATCTACTTGTCAGCTTAGAGAAAATGAGAGGCAAGGTTCCCACATTCTCTGAACAGAAGGTCCTTTGCTGCAGTGGTGGCTCATTACTCCAGAGAACCGTCTTACCCACCCAGACACTCCAGAGACAACAGCCTGATTCATGGCCTTCCCAATGGAATCAGGTTTCTCTGCCCCAGCAATTAACAATGAATTAGCACTATATTAAAGTGCCAGGCAAGATGGTTACTCTCTGGAGTGGTCACCTTGGACACAGCAGACAAACAGTGGGAGAAGGGAGAGAAATTAGATTTACTGTGTCCCAGCATGTCTGTAACAAACACGGAATCCCTGGCTGGCAATGGGAAGCAGCTGTAGGCACTTGTCAGCATTAACACTCCAGAAAGGTCCAGTGCCAGCAAACAGCCAGGGAATGGTGGGATTTAGCAAGGGATGGAAAGCAAGACAGGGAAGGAAGGCTCACCTCTGCAGAACAGGGAGCTAAACACAGAAGCACGAGCACTGCTTGCTGCAAAGGGACTACTTTGCACACTGCTAAGGGCCACAGGCCAGACCAGATCAAAGGGCCAGCCAGGATCCCACTCCTGGTGGTAGTGAAGGGAGAGGATGAGAACACAGCAAAAATGTAATAATGCTTTCCAGGATACCCTCCCACCCTCCAGGAACCTGTGGCTCAGGCACTGTGTAATTCAGAGGTGGTGCCCCAGCTAGCAACAACCCCACTGCTCTTCTTCCTACCAGCACTTTGCTATTACACCACACTGCATGGAATGGAGGGAGAGCCTCTTAATGTACACCTCAATTTCCTTAAAAACCAAAAGAGAGGCTGTGGCAAGCTCAGCCTGCATGCACAGCAACATGTAGGTGTAGCATGGATGCCATAACCAGCTTGTGAAGGAAAATCCACACTCTGACACGTCCATGTGGCCCCACCCAGAGCTGCCAGAGAACACAGCCATGTCACAGAGCTCCACAGGGCTCACATTTTATGACTCTTCAGCACAATAACAAACAAATCAAGTATACAGGGAAGAATTTTTTAAACACTCAGCTTCCACTACAGACATTACTAATTTCACAAACAGTAAAATAATTGATTAAATGGATTTATATATGGCTGATGGAAAAAATCTAATGGAAGAGAGAAAAATAAACATGTTTGGTTTTAAAACCCTGAACCTAAAGCTAAACAGTGAGGTGCAGGTTAGTAATACCAAACCAGTGAGAGCAAGAATCTCTCACAAAGGAAACAACAATCCCTTAAAACATGAAGAACCAGCCTGTGTCCAGCTGATCTCCTGCAGCACAACTGCCCCACTGGGGACACCCTGCCTTACAGAACACAGAAACCATACCCAGCCTTGGGGTAATTCCCTCACTTGAAGTGTCCCCAACCCTGTAAGCAGCAAGTGAACTACACAAAACACATCACAATGATATCTTTGCCATTTCCAAGAAGCCATACTGATGAAAAGGCTACAATATAGCCACATCTTTTGCCCAGTCATGCCTCTTGTGATTATAGCTAGGATATTCTTTCAAGTCTGACAGGGAGATGTCCCCAGCCCAGACAGGGTTAAGTCAGGGTGGCTGGTAAGTCTGGCAGCGGTGTGGGACAGCCTGTTTTCAGGCTCTCCCAGTCTCTCAGCTGAAGGAGCAGGAGACTCAAGCATCAGAGAGAAGTTATCATACACACACCTAAGCCATCAGAGGAAAGAGAAAGATGGGCTGGGCAGAGAGAGAGAACAGAGGTAAGATCCTGCCTGCTTCTATGTTACAGGTCTGCACCTGCTGTTATTCACAGCACTGCTGCTTGTATCTTCTTCAAAGGGCTGTCATTTTGCTATCAAGGCTGCAGGTAAGGGCTTGACTTACAGCACACTTCTCACCAGCAAACCTGCAAAGCTAAGTAGGTCAGTGACTGCAGCTCTTGATGTTTTCACCCCTGCTAAAATGCAGCCAGGCACTGTGGCAGATATTCTGCACCCGCCACTGCCTTGAGAAGGAAATGAGAGTTGCTTTCCCACTTGACACAGGGGGAATTTCAGATAGGCAGAATGTAATTACTTGGCCTGGATTTCAGCCAGGAGCAGGGCCCAAGACCCCTACCCTTATGTAAAGTGTCACAAAATCTCCAATGACTGCAAGTGTGAGGACCTCAGCTTTACTTCTCTGGCTGCTGTCATTGGTTCTTCATGGCTAATTACCTAATAGTGACCCTTGCAGCAAAGCTAAAAAACAAACCTTGCTTCTTGAAACAATTCAAGTCCCAGAGACTGAAAACTATGCAAAAATTACTTAGTGTTGGGTATCTTTTGACAGTAGGGAGCAGATGGACAGCAGACCTCCTGTGCCTGGCGCTGGTAGTATGTCACTCAGAAACCTACTGGGGTTTTTGGATGGGCAAGCATAGCTTTAAAATGCAGCACCCCCAAAACACAAGCCTACTGTATCAACTGCATACCAGTCTCCAGAGTTTTGTTGTATGAAGTTGCCAGCTGGTTCCATTTATTTTTCTTCATTTTTCATATTTTGACTGTAATAAATAATTAATCCATGGCTTTGTAACTTGCTGACAAATACAAATGCACAGCATTCCAACACAGTGTAACATGTCACTCACAAGAGCCAACCTGCATGATGCAGAAAAGTGATGTGCAGAAGGCTTTGGAAAGTAGGCTACTCATCAAGGTCAATCACAAGATCCCAGGAAACTTCTTCTGTCCCTTCTGATTCCCGTACTGTGGGAATCAGAACTGGTTTAATATGTTTTAGTCTACAGAGGTCTAGTTGTCTTCCCACATGTTAGCTTGGCCCTTTCTTTACCTGTTTGTGGCTTCTTGCTTCCAAGATCCCATAAACTTTTTGGGATGTGGAATACAAAACTTGCTAAATTAATTACCTAGAGTGCTTCCCCTTCTTTACACCCCTGAGAACCTGAACCCAAGGAAACAGATTTTTTTTTCTTTTAGGCAAAGACACAAAGGAAAGCAAGGAGAAAGAAGTTAGCAGAAGAGACAAAAGGGACTGAATTAGGCAATACTTAATCTGAGTGACACCTACATGTTTCAGATGGGCAGGACAAGACAGAGAAACCTCTTGCCTTTAGGAAAAAGGGGGCGAGATAGCTGGCAGCAGTGGTAGCAGCATAAGAGCAGCAACAAAGAATAGAGGCTGAATGCCAAGGTTCACAGCAAGAGTAGCAGAGCAGCGCAATCCACCATCAAACAATGGGGAGAGTGAAGGTGGGAGGAGGAACTGCAAGATCATCAGAGAAATGCACAGTACAGACAACCCCCAGAATGGTCACATAATCTAGCGGCAAGTGAATGGTACCCAGTGCCAGGGACTGAACTGGAGGGCTAAAGGGAAGAAGGGCTGCTGTGGAAGGTGTTGCCTCAGCTTTTTAGATTGAAGAAACGTCTCCTGAGCCTCTCTTGACCATCTGTGGATGTATGAGTTTGTGACATGCATTACTAGTTATTAGGAATACACATTATGCTGATTTTCTCTTCTAACTGAAGCTGGAACTGCAAAGAAGAGTCTGTAGTATTTTCACTTGGTTTTCCATACACATATTTGTATTTATTTCTCATTCTACTAATACCTGACACAAGAATAGAGCAAGGGTGTACAACCAAAAAATTCACACTAGTCAGAAATGTATAGAGGAGTGAAATAATCCCAATGAGGCTGTGAAACGAAGGCCCATTCCTCACAAAATGCTCAGCATGGTCATTTCAGAAGTACTTTTAAGTTTCAGTCAATACACAAAAAGCCCATCTCCATGTTACACTCTTGAAACCCCCTGTGCTACCCCAGCCCTCCCACACAGACACCCTAAGGGGGCAGAAGTGCTCTGACCTGCACAGGCTCGGGCGTGAGCTGCACCACGTGCTGCATTCGCTCGCTGTGGTGGTGTCTGGACTCCTCCTCATAGATCACATCCCTCTCGTGCTGGGGAAGGTTCAGGAAGCGGCGAATGGTGCAGAGGTTCTCCCAGAGGGTGCGGTTTTCTGGGCTTGGGTTTTCTTTCCAGCGCAGCAGTTCACACAGCCAGCCCTGCAATGGTAGAGTCAGCACAGTCAATTCACCAGGCAACAAGGAACCAGACGTGAGCGGGAGGTCAGCTAGACTTAAAGCTCTGTGCTGAAAGTTTTGCTGGTCTCATCTCACACATAAACCCCCACCACCCCAAGCTGCCATTTGGTCTCAAATCCGTGATATAGTCTATTTCCTGCAAGTTGGAAAAACTGAAACAAGCAGCAGTGCTTAGCGAAAACCAGTGCCATGTCCTCATCAAATTCACACCATGTTCAAAATGCTCAGATATAAATATTTTTCCTACAGAAAAGTGAAGATGAAACAGAGATGCATCTTCACTTCCATTTCAGAGCCCCTTCATTTCTTCATCCAAGCAAGAGAAAAGGAGACGTAACTCCTGAGACTTTCTAACAACCCTCACTGCAACTTGCAGCCACAGAACCAGAAATTCAACACTACTCCAAATGTCTAGTAGAATATAATATCAACACTTTTGATTTGCTGACACTATGTTGCATTGACCCCCCAGCTCTGAACCCCACTAAAATTTTACATCTTTAAATAATAAAATCTAAGAGAAGATGCAGCCTTACATAAAGGGAACCCTCGAGCATCTAGCACAAAAGCAGAAAACAGGGTCATGCAGAAGTTACTAAAGATACCAAAACACCACGCAGAGGTAATTCTAAACCCAACTACAGATCGTAGTAAGAGCATATTTTATTTGTGCTGTCTTGTTTTAAGGTTAGTTTGAAATGCCTTTAAAAGGTTACTGCTATACGGAAGGAGCTGTAGGACCTCTCCAGAGGGACCGACTGCTCAGACCTCTGAGGTGAAAGCATCTGCACTCCAGGAAGAGGAGATGACCCTGAACCCCAAGGGCAAGGAGAGCCCAAGGGCAAGAGCTGTTGGGGTGAGGACAGCCCCGGGTGAGCAGAGCGTGACCCGGAGTCCCCAGCAGGTGAGCCAGGGATCGCGGCTGCTGCCGCTCCTGCGCGGTGTGGGGACACAGCCAGCCCCGTCCTGCCTGCCAGCAGCCGGCCCACTTGGGGCTGGGGACAGTGGCTCCCCTCCTGTGCCAGCACAGGAGACGCAATGCAAATGACAGAAGATGAGAAGATAATGCCGAGGATGCTGTCAACGCGCCTTACTGACTCCTGTCAAAATATTTTACCTAGTAGCTTTATAACCCATCATTTTCAAGCTACAGCTCAGCATTCTGACACCATTTTGACAGGCACCTTACAATACCTAAAAGATAGCTTGATCAATGTTAAAAATGTTTGGTAGAAGAAGTAGCCAAAATTGTGTTTCTCTGAACAGTGACCAGAGCAAGCTGAACAGCCGGGTTCATTACCAGCCCACAGGGGCGCTTTTTGGTATTGCTTTTTTGTGTAACAACTTGTAAGCCATTGACAACTTCTACCGTGCACTCTAAACCCCGTGTATAATATCATAAGCCGTTGTTTGTGTTACTCTCCACTGTGTCTTCTGCCTTCACCCCCCCAAAAAAGGCAAGATTTGATTATCTCCGCTGCATCAGCCAAGACAGCAACACCAGCTGTTCTCATTGTGCAGCCTCTTCCTCACGGCCTACATGTTAATAACCTGATCATTCCATTTTCTCCTTCAACTGCCGGCTGCAGCACAGCGAAGAGACAAAAACCCAGGCCCATCTGCAGCAGCTGTAGGCACTGAACTGTGAAGCCACCAGGGATTTATAAACTAATCTGTAACACAACACTGCCTTGTTTTTACAAGTGAGAGGCCACATTTGTGCAGACCTGATCTTTTCTTGCAATAAACTTGGAGGGCTGGGGGGTGGGGGGGCAAGGATGAAAACAAGATATATAATAATTTACTTAGGGGAAAAAACCCTCTGTGTTGTATTTTCAAAGTGTTTTGATTGATATTTGGGCAATCTCTCAGTCAGGTGAAGTCTGCATTTTAATGTGGTTTGGCCACATCCCTTACCCTCAATTGTCCTTCTTCCACTGCTCAGAAATCCCCCAAAACTTTGTCTCTTTTAGAGAAAATATAGGAAGAAGATCTCCCAGCTCTGCAATGTTTTCTCAGGGATTCCTCCATATCAAGGAAATAATTTTTCAAATGGAAAATAAACCATCTGTAGAAAAAATCAATTCCTGTTGTTCCCTGTTTTCAGTGATTTGAATAAGTCTCCAACTGAACTCTTTCAAGATGTTTCAAGCAGGTATGTTTAACATCTCCTGGGGGATGCTGCAGCACGAAGACCCATCATGTAGCAGAAAATACAGAGTAAGCCCTGCACCTGGTGGAGCTGGAGCCCATTGCTGGGCAGAGCTGTGGGAGGATGGGGTGCCTGGCTCTGGCAGAACCCAGCTCGGCAGGGCCACCTCCCCTTCGCAGGGCTGGACCGGGCAGCCCAATGGTGACTGCCGCGCTTTGATTTATCTGTCCCGTTATAATCAGCGCTCATTACAATCACTTAGAGCAACACTACAGGCCTCATTACGGACTAGGCACTCGCTGCCATTAGTCTTTAAGAAGGATAGCGCTCAATTTGCCTGGCAACATGCGAGGTCCTGACCTTGGAGCTATTAGGGAAAAGATTAGACTGCAGTGTGACCATGTGTGCAGACATGAGCAAACCAAATTAATTTCTGGCAAAGGGAGGCACCAGGCAAGGACCCCACCATCCCGAGGACACCTGAGAACTTCTCCATTCCCCAAAGGAGATAAGCTAATGGCACGTTTAAAGGAGCCTGGTTCTGAAGGTGAAGCACATCCATGGTATTTAGAGAGATATTAATCCAGTTTCCCCACAAAGTATTTGCTTGGCTGATCAGATTAAGGGATCTAGCCTTCAACAGCACACCCCCACCACAGCAGGCCCCAAGAAATCTGTGATACTTCACAGCCTCAGACATATTGCACCATGTGTACCCAGCTGCTACAATAATTAGCTTATGAATGTATCAGCTGGTTCTGTGATTTTTATAAATAATAACTAACCTACAGAGCAGAAAGATTTCCACGAGCCTAATATTAGCAAGAAATTGCAAGGTGCGCCTAACTGAATTGTCATTGTGCTAAATGCCCTGTCTTCTCTCACGTTGTGCAAGACTGGATCTCCCCCAATGCCATTTATAAATATTTATTTTTGCAATGTATTTGTGTCAGCTTTCTTCACAAGAGCCATTATTCGCTCACCCCCACACATACACATGCATACCCACTGCATGCATGTGTACACTTATCTGCATCAACTCTGTCCTTTCACTACTCTTTTTCTATCCTTCCCTTTCTTTATTCAAGCATTCATTCAAGACCCTCTCCATCCATCTATGGGGCTGTTTATTAGGCAATAGCTTTGACTAATATGTGACAAAACACAGCGTGCCACAGCTTACTCACACGTTCTTTATGGCTGCAAGTAACCGCCTTCCCCATGCACAGATGAAAAGTCTGCATTGGCTTTTTTAAATTATTTATTTAAATAATCTTAGCACGCCATCCAAGAAAGTTTTGCAGTACCAGGCAAAAAAAAAAAAAAAAAAAGTGTAAATGTCAAATAAAACAGTGACAGATGACAGTATTCTCTATTGAATAGCACCGTTTCTTCGTGCATGTTCAATGAGAACTCATGAATTATTAATACACAAAATCTCCTTTTACTGTTAAAAATCTCAACTTGGCGTTTTTTGGTTACGATTTTAAAATTTTGTTTTATTTATTTCTTCGGGGTCTGTGTACGTTACACAGAGCTTTCCAGGAGAATTATTCCATTTAAGAAATGCTAACATACAGAAACTTTTGGAGCTATTCACAGTAAATTTTCATCTATAGCTACATTTATTGGCATGAAGAAGGAAAAGTGAAGGAGACACTATCTCACCACCTTTTCCCCCACTCACCCACAGCATCTGAGCTCACTGCATTACAAGTAAATACAACTTCTGTGAACATATTCTGAAAAATCTAATAACACACCCCTCCCCAGACCTGTAATACACTGTGTTTCTGGTCCTGCCTCCTCTGCACATCACAGGTCTCGCTGCACCACACAAACAACCCCCTTGGCTGCCAGAGTTACCAGAGAGCTTGATACACACCAGTGTCAATATGGGTGGCAGAATCCAGCCCTTAATGTCAGCTTCTAAGGTTCTCAAATGGGAATGTCTTCCATTAAAAATAAGAGGAGGAAAAACAGCACAATTAAAGGATGCTTTTGGCTCTACATTCAGGCACACCCAAAGCTTGTGGTTACACGGAATTCAGAACTTCCTTCATTTCACCCCAAAACTTCTAGAGGCATCAAGAATGCAGCCCAATTTAGCTCATTAAAGAGAGATGCAGAGAAGTGCTGGCCTCTGTTTTTGTTCTTCTCATGAGACAAGATAAGCATTTTCTAAGCATTTTGTTTGATTAAAAAAATAGTATCATATTAATGTCCTATTTTTAACCTCTCTGTCTTCCAATCAAACGTATTTCCACATAGCTAAGCAAACAACAACAAAAATCTGCAGAAAGCCAGCCATTCCCAGTGTGCTTTTATGCTGTTAAAGAAGGAGCATGCTTAGAACACCAAAGCGTGAGGCTTGGCACCCTCAAACCCCTCAAGGACAGCGTGCTGGTGCAGCAATCCTGAGCCATATCTTTGTCACTTATCCCAGAGCCCTGTTTAGTTTAGCAGCTTGACCCTTTCACTTCTGCTGGGCTTACCCTGGAGCAGGGCAGCCAGACGTACCAGACTACAGGAAGGTCAGTTTTTCCAGCACTCATTAGAGGTGTGCACAAACACAGTGACCCCCAAAAATGCTTCCTGCAGATCTGCTGCCCTGCAGCCTGCCAAGGATCACATTTCTGACCAAGGACAAAGAAGGCACATGGGAAGAGCTCAGGCTCACAGTCATGCTGGGGTACAGGCCCATGTTTACACTTTGCCAAAAGCCACTGCAGGAGGTGGCAGTTGGGTGTCCACGGTGACTTAGTCACAGGCAGCTGTTCTGCTTTGAGCATGGATAAACCTGCAGCTTAACTGACCTTGTGTTTCCCTGCACTTACATAAAATTAATAACAATAATAATAACAATACAGTTAGTTGTCTGCACTGACATTTTCCAGGGTCTCCAGTGAAAGCATGAGCAGGCAAATGAAGAGGTTTTTAGTAAGAGTGATTCAGGAATAAATCTCAAAAATAAATGTAAAAGGCCGTTTCCTCACCCACATCATCAGTGCAGAAAATGTCAACATATGTGACAAAAGAAAAAAAAAGCAGCAATGATTGACGCAAGTCTTGAAAGATTAGTTAAGGAATTGCACTCTTCAGAGAAGGCTCCCTTCCCACATTGGGATCACAGGAGTCCTCTGGACAAACTGCCTCAGCATCTCTTCTCTCTGCTTAGTTTGGGATCCTACACTGCAAAATGAGCTAGATAATATTCAACTCTTGTTCCTTAGTCGCCAAACTCTCTTACCATGAATCCAATAAGTGCCTATTAAAATAAATAAACCCCCTAATGATTCAAGATAACCTAATCAAGAAAGCTGAAATGGATAAAAGACTAACTGTAATGGAGAGTTCTGTCATGGCTTCAATGAATTCTTGATGAGGGCCGGGGGAGGGGGACTGAACCTGAGAAGCTCTACTTGGAGAATTTTGATATAGTTCAAGGTTAATCACTCAACAGTCTGGATTTTCTGAAACGCTTGGTACTTTTCCTCCCCAGAAAATACAAAGCACTTTCAGGAGGGCCAGTTTCTCACTAGCCTCATAAAGCACGAAATTCTTAAAAAAAAAAAAAAAAAAAAAAAAAAAAAAAAGAATGAGATACATGAGTCCTGAAGTACCTTAGAGTCATGAGAGCACCAAGTCTGCTTAGAGCTCTTGGCCTCAGAGGGAAGGATGCTGTGCACTGAGGAAATTTCCAGCATTCCAAGTTCAAACTAGCTTCTCCCCACACTAGAGAGGAAGTGTGGGCTTGTGGTTAGGGCAAGCAGCCCACCAGCAGCTCCTGGGTCTGCCAAGGACTTTGTGAGCAAAGTCCCAGCTCCACAACTGTCCCTTATTCATTCAGCTGCTGAGAGGCCAATTCACTGCTGCAGATGCTGTCACAGAATCACAGAATAGTTTAGGCTGGAAAGGACCTTTAAAGGTCTCTAGTCCAACCCCCCTACAATGAGCAGGGACATCTTCAATAGATCAGGCTGGACTCTGAGCAACCAAAATGTTTCAAGGGATGGGGCATCTGCCACTTCTGTGGGCAGTCTGTTCCAATGTTTCACCACCCTCCTTGTAAAAAGTTTCTTCCTTATATATCTAGTTTGAATTTACTCTATTTTAGTTTCAAACCACAACCCCTTGACCTGTCACAACAGGCCTGGCTAAATAAGCCCCATTTAAGTACTGAAAGGTTGCAACGAAGGCTCCCTGGACCCTTCCATGTCCAGGCTGAGCAGCCCCAACTCTCTCTGCCTGACTTCACAAGAGAGGTGCTTCAGCCATTTGATCATTTTTGTGGCCCCCTCTGGACTTGCCCAAACAAGCTGAAGTCCCTCCTGGGCTGAGGACCCCAGAGCTGGATGCAGTGCTCCAAATGGGTCTCACCAGAGCAGAGCAGATGGTCAGAATCACCTTCCTCAGCCTGCTGGTGACGCTGCTTTGACTGCAGCCCAGGACAGAGTTGGCCTTTTGGGCTAAGAGTGCACTTCGACAGCTCTTGACCAGCTTTTCACCTACCAGCATCCCCAAGTCTTTCTTGGCAGGACAGTTCTCAATCCCTTAATCCCTTAGCCTGTGCTGATACTGGGGTTGCCCTTCTTGCCCTGACCCAGGTGCAGGACACTCTACTTGGCCTTGTCAAACTGCATGAGGTTCATATGGGCCCACTTCTCTTGTTCTGGATGGGGTCACACTGTGATATACAAGTCTGAAAAAGAAGCTCTAGTCTAAAGATACATAGAAGAAATTCTAAGTTCAGTCAAGGAGAGAAATGTCTTTCTGCATTTCCTCCCTATGTGACAAGAACATCACAATATCAGCACAATAGATACGCGCCAGCTGCAGAGATCCAAAGCATCATAAAAGAAGGCACTGAGATAAGGCTGGAAGAAGTGCCCTGTATGCACACACTATGTACACTCCACATCTTCACCACCAGCTGCTTTTCCTAGCTGCTGTTCATCATCACTGGAAGCTAATTAGTTTAAGGCCAAAGAAAACACCTATTATAAGCTAAATGGGAGAGAGAAGGCATCCCATCCTATCACATGAATACAAGGGAATGTAAGTTGGGAAGGAAACAGAGGAAGGGATGAAATTAAGGGTTTCTAAAGTTAATCCTTCCTCAAAGTGACACTGCTCATTCCTCTTGCAGTTCCTGTACCTCCTTTTTGGAGGACAAGCAGGAAGGGCAGGCATGGGAAGGTAGCCATAGTGTGGAGTCTCACCTAGAGTGGGATCCTGCTGTGGGCTAACACTCTTCTTGGCCAGAGAACTGGACATGAGGCAGGGATCTTGACATGAAATACGAAAGTCAAAGGAAAGGCAAGGAACTGTCATAGGGATTTTCATCGATAGGCCTGGGGATTTTTTTCACTACAAGGGCCTCAACTGAAGGGCCTTTCTGCCCCCAAACTCAAACCCTCATCAAGTTTATTGTTTGTTTGCTTACTTTTCAGCTGGGTAAAAAATACAACACAGAGACTGATCCTTAACATTTTTTCAGATGCTGCTCCTAGGGGTCTCTCTTGCTTTACTGTGGTGCAACTGGAATAAACTCCAGTCTCTTGAAAAGAATTTCAGTTTACTTTTTGTTTTCACTGGACTGTGGAGGTTCCATTTGCCCTTCCCAGGGCTCATCCCCAGCAACATGCTTCCCCATGCCACCCCAGGCTGATTAAGAGTCTCTTGCCCTGGCAGAGCTGTGGGAAGTTTGATCTCCATGTTCATACAAACTCTGCCCTCCCTCAGACTGTCAACAACGGCTCCGGCCAGCAGTGCCCACTATTTATTTTGATAGTCATTGTTTACTACAAACAGAACTACACTCCTAAACCCATTTTGCAAAGACTAAGAAAAAAAATATCTGCTGAGCACAGCACAGCCTCTGACAGGACTCTCACTAGCAGAGGTCGAAGGGCTGGTGCTGCTGCACAGTATTAGAGTCACACGGTCATGGGGAAATGGTTTTCCTGAAGTTGTACCGTAGAGCAGTTGCGGAATTGAATGTAGAAGCCAGTTGTAAAACCAACAATCCAAACACAATCCAAAGTCTCTGCCTGTCCCACTGCCCAGCTCTGCATACACACAGGCCACCCAAACCTCTCTGAAAGAGCACACCAGAAACCTGTCTTCTTGTGAATTAAATATAACCAGGGAGCCTGAAGTGTAGACCAGAAACCAAACCCTGGTGTTTCAGCCACACTCAGAAACATTCCCAATGTGCTAATACTGGTCCCAGGTTTAGCCACTAAAAGGGCACTAGCAGGCAGTATCCCCAGACGATCCTGCTTTCCACTGGGTACATCCCTAATAGCTGACAACTAAAATAGGAGGGCAGCTTTGGAGGCTGTGTTGGGAGGGCACTGAGCTCTCAGCTCCTGCTGGCTTAAAAAATACAAAGGGAAGCACAGCACTTCACAAAGGCTAAAAAGATCTAGATGTAAGTTGAAGTTGCAAGGGATAAAATGCATATTGAGGTGAATAAGTGACGAGTAAGTCAATGTCTAAAATGAATGGCTTGAAATCTTTATGAAGGTGGATGCCCTTAAAGAATTCTCACCATACTACCTTGGTACCTCCATAAGGCCCTGAAACTTGCCTTTATGTTGACTTGTGAGCTCTGTCATTTGCAGCCTCAGTTTCTAGAAACTGCCCTTCTCTTCAGCTGCTGAGACACTGCCATGACTTAAGAATGAGGATGGTTACTTGTTAAATTAGAGGTCAATTATCTCCACCAGTAGATGATGCCACTTGCAATAACTGTTCTCAGTGGGTACCACTCTTCCTGTACAGAGACAGAAGAGGAAACAAGGTCTCCATTGCCTCTGGATGTTCTCTCGGGTACATGACACACAGCCCTGCGTATAAAATGTCAAAACATCCCTGTCGGAGACTCACTGCCTGCTAAAGCTGTGAAGATCTCACAGCACCGTGGATTGCTGTTGACAGAACAGCAGCGCCCAACATAACACATGCCTTGTTAGCAAACTGGAAGCCTCTCAGTAGTCTGGGGTGAGGGAATAATAGAGGAAGCCAACACAACACAAGCCAGGCCTGTGGAGAATAGCAAGTGAACGAACCTTGGCGGAGAGTCCAAGCAAAGCCTCAGACTAGCTCTTTTTTCCCCGCTTTCAAACTCTCTCTTCTGCAAACATGGGCAGTTTTCAATGAGCGCTTCCCACCATGTAACTCAGCTGCTGAAATAAGCAGCATTTTCACCAGAAATTCCCACAACTGGCACAGCTGGCCTGTGCAAAGCACTGAACACCCAACTGCTAGGTTTCAGACAAGCTAGACCTAAGGCTGACCATGCCACCGTGGCTCTCCCCCATGCAGGCAGCTGTGTCCTTGCTTTTCGGCACTCCTCCGGGCCACAGAGCTCCCCAGCCAGCGGCAAAACACCACAGGCACACCAAGCCAGGCCAGGGGCAGGCACACAAGCTGGCTATGAGGCAGGGGGTGCCCTGTACCACTGTGGTTCTTGGCTGTGGCTTCCTCTGTCCCTGCCTTCCAGTGCCCCCATAAACCACTTTCATGCTCCAGCAGAGCGCTATGGCATCTCAGCATGGCGAATGCTGGGCCATCCCAGGGAGCCAGAACTGCTTTGGCAAGGCTGCGAAACAAAAGAAACATCAGCCTCAGAAACACTTCTTTATTTGCTGCTGCTGAAGAAACAAAACCTTTATGTGCAGTAACTCTGCTTTAAACAATAACATTTGTGGATCCTGTTCTTAACCTTTTGCATCTGGTGTTCAAAATCTGCCCGGCTTTTTTTCCACGTGAAAGACTACAGATCTTATTTTTGTTTTGGCGCTGGTGTGCAATGTTGCCAGAGAAGTGCACTCAAGCTGGCACAGACCAAAGCTGGTGAGCCACCCAAATTATTGCTGGGTGGTTCAGTCCCTCTCTATTTCAAGAAGCCTCTGGGTATAATGACAGGAAGCTTGCAGGCAATTTTAAGCCAAACCTCAGAGAGGCTGGCATTCGGTCTGTGTTAAAACACTCCTTATTAAAAGCTGTCCAGTCCGGATTCTGGGTGGAACTTTGATATCTGCATGGAGCAAAGAATAAGGGGCACGTTTGCAAAATCAATTGTGCAGTTTTTATATTTACTGCACGTTTACCACATATGTCATTTATTACACAGTGGAAAACCGTTAAATGCACAGTAGTTGTGCCAAGTGGCATTATGCTTTTAACAGCTTTATTCGTTTAACAGCTCCAGTTCTCATTATATTTTGCCATGTGGTACATGAGATTTTTATGCATTTAACAGTTTAAGAGGGTTCCATGGTATTTTCCTTTTATGTATTTCATACTGAGCCTGGGATTTGGTTTGGGGGGTAGAGGGACTGTAACCCCTCTACTCTGACAAGAGAAAACAAAACACAAAGAAAATAAATGATTACATTAAGAAGGAAAAATTAATCATATCCCCATGTGTCAGGACACAAATACCTGTAAGAAGGACAAGGCTTTCACATGTGCTTTGATAGCCTTTGATGCTTTCTTTATACGTCTTTCAGCCGCTTATTTTACATCTGCTTTAATGACTATAATGTTGTTTTCCTGCACAGAGGGAAGTGTGCATTTTTCAGAGTGCATGCACCTAGATACTTCTATCCCACTGTCTCATTGTCACGTGCACATTTGTGCATTTTTTTGTGTGCGTATTGATGCCCTCTCCTTGCTGAACTGAATAATTTCATCCAGGATCAGAAGCAGCTCTTTTAACTGAGTAAACAATTCCTTCCAACAATCTCCAATCCACTTGCTGCCCTTCAAAAAAATCTGTCCTCCTTTCCACAAAATCCCTTCTGGTGCATTATATTTTTTTAACGAGCTGGATGAAGTTTTTAAATTAATGGATTCTCTTCAAGAATTTCACCCCAACCTAAGTTTGCTCACATGTATTTTTTACACCCAAGGTAGAAACTAATCCGTCAGAACTCACTGCAGTGCGTTCTCATGCCTTTTTGTAAAAATGATTTGATCCAATGTGAATTATTCACATGGCAATACCGTATGCAGCACATACAACATGCTAAAAAGGAAACACCTGCCTAATATGCTGTTTCTCATTGCCTTCCCTCAGTTAACCACTTGAGAAAGAAATTTCATTACCTGCTGAATGAGTAGGATACCACCATTTTGGAAGTTCCTTGTCCTACTAGCAGAGGTGTAAGTTATATACCACACGTGGGAAAAGACAGACATGTTTGTACAAAAGGGGAGAAAAGGCTTGGCTGTGAACTGACCCTGTCCACAGCCTCTTTTAAAAGGGAAAAGGAAACCACTTAAGCAGGCAAAAGCCAAACATGACAGGTTCCCCAGAGATGAAAATTATTATTATTGTAAGAACAGATGTAATTTTATTGGTGGGAGAAAGAGATGGATCTAGTCCCGAACCCAGAGATTGCTTTAAAAACAAAACCCCAGAAAGCCCCACAACAATGAAATCCCCTATACCACTCACCTGACTTTTATTGGCAGCCACTTTGGCAAACAGAGCTTGAGATACCTTGGCCCTTTTCATCTCCTGTTGGATCTCATCATAAATGGCAGCTGTGATGTTGACGTTGGCGCTGTCCGCCTTAATGGGGAGGTCTGTTGTTGGTGTCGAGGTTTTGGCCTACCAAGAGACCATGAAAATAATAATTAAAAAAGTGCTGCTTTCAGCCCAGCCATCTGTGCAGAAATTATCAAAGGATTTCAGTCAGCTGATGCCAAACTGCATTAGCTACAGAGGGACACTTCCTGTCCATTATTCTAATCAGGTTAATTGTGATTGGAAATAATTGCAGTGCATTCCTATAGGACATGCAAGGCCCTGTCAAGTCTCCCCCTCTCCCTCTCCCAGCATGTTTATTGAGCAGCTCAACAACAGGATAGGTAGCTGGGGCACCAGGCTGCAGGCACACGCTGACATTGGCTTTGCCAGCCAGCCACTGCAGCACAGCCACCAGGCTCTACCTTCTCCCCCTCTCTCTAAAAGTAGCCTACACCTTGGAGGAAGAGCCAATTCTCCCAGAAAAAATGAGTAAATGGGTAGAGGTCTCTAAATAATAAATTATTACTCAATTTAATGCACTCCCTCAAGTCTCCCTCATCCTTTATTAAAACTATACGTATGTCACTTGAGTATGTATGGTTTCCCAGCCTTATCATCATTATGCTAGCCAGACAGTCACCTAATTTCACCTAGGAAATCAGTGGAAATGAAAAAAAAAAAAATCATTTCATAAAGCTGGGCTTTGGCATGCCTTTGATGTGCTGCCCTCATTCTCCTAAACTCATATTGAGATTTTGTGTATTCCACTGCACTCCTTTTAATTGAATGATTTCCCATCAGCTTCTGTGACAAATGAAGGACAATAACGGATGCTGCCAGTGCTTTCCCTGGGCTGGACTACCCCTGCAAGGCTTCTACCAATACAGTTCAGAAGACTGCTACAGGATGCCAATTGTAAAGCCCCTGGACTGGTGATCCCCAGAATGCACGGGCAGGAGAGGGAGTGAGGGCGGTGTGACGCTCACTGAGTGCTCCCAGCACCAGCTGCCCCTTGGAGACAGATCTCATTTACTTTTAAGGGACCTTTTAAGGGAAATGTGGGTTACCGATATAAAACCTCTGTTTTGTCTTGAGACATAAAGGTGTTAGGAAAGAACACAACCTAAATGGCAAAGCTCACAGTTCCCAATAGATCCAAACCACCCATACACCCCAGTGACTCTCATATTTGGCCCAACTGTGAACCTTTTCAGATGGATCTCGTTTTTGTGTCAGAGTTGAAGTCTGCTAGAGTACATCTAATGTTAATTTTTAACTAGGCAGACATGCTCAAATGTTTATTTGCTAATAGGAAGGTTAACTAGGCAAAAACAGACCTTCTGAACTTCTGTTTTGTTGTCCTCCAAATCTTCTTCTTCCTGACATCTCTTCTGTATGGAGGCCACATTAATAATGGAGCCAAAATCAGTTAAGATAACACACTAGACTGATCATTCTTCGTTACGACTTCCAGATAAAGCCTTAACCAACCTGTGTCTTCTCCCTTTCCAGGCTCATCAGGCACTGCTCTGGGCTTGCTCCCTGCCTGTCACAGGCAGGACATACACAGAAAGGGTGTCAGATTTCCCTGTTCCCTGAGGCCAGCCCCGTGTGCAGGCAGAGGCAGCTGGACAGCAGCTGGGGCAGAGCATGGCCACCATGGCCCAGGAGGCCAGCGCTGAACCACTGCCATCCACAGGCCATGAGCTGGGTACAGTGCAACACAGGGACCCACAGGGACACCCTGCTCTGAAATTCAATGTTTACAGATAGATGAGAGTTAGGACAACTGTGGGAAATATAAGAAAACAACAAAGAATTCATGGAAAGGAGAAGGACTGTCCAAGTCTGTCAGGACTCATTTAATGGAGATTTGTCAGGTATAAAAAAGGCTTCCCAGGCACTGGAGCCTTTGGCTAGCACAGCAGCTGAGGTCACCATGGCCTCAAAGGCTGTTATGATGTCTGAGATCCTGAGAAGAACAAAACTGGCATGTAAAAGAAAGATTTAAAATGTAACTCCATCCTGCACAGGTCTCCTACACTTCTAGGTCCACAGCCACATGTCAGGAAAAAGTCTACCCTGCACACCCTGAAAAAAGCTGGACCATTTTTTATTTAATCACCAAAACAGGAAGGGCAAATACCAATCAAAAGTCACTAAAATAAAGTATTTAATGTTAGAAGTCTAGATTCAAAGGTGGTCTTGATATTAAGAAGGAGCTTGACACTATTGAAACATCCTATTGCCAACAGGGGGGAAAAAAAGAAAAAAAGTGTTTGCAACCACAGTGCCTGAGCACTGCAACCCAGCCCCTTACTGCTGGGGTTCTGTGTGCACACAACAACTCCTAACAGCTCAGAGCATCTCCACAGCAATTCTACCCCGTTTGCTGGATCAATCTCTCATTCTCGCCTTGAGGCAGGTCCTGAGCCAGGGATATCACAAAAGGGTGGCTTGGGGCTGGCTCAGAGGCAGGGAGAGCCGAGCTGGGTTACTCTGCATGCCCTTACACTGGCCTGCATGACAGCCCCAGCACTTCCACAGGTATCTGCCATTCCTCTCCTACCCAGCACACTCAATCCCAAAAGCCTCGCCGCAGGATATCGGTATCTATGGAAACCGTGTTTCCAAGTGCCATTCCATCACCTTCTCTGGCACACTGACACAGTTCCTGCAAGGCTGCTACAGCTCCTACCACTGCTGCCCCAAAGCACCCGGCTCCAGGGGAGGTAAGAGAGCTGCCCGGGGAGCTGGCGCTGCCGGAACTGCCGTGCTGCCTGCGAGGACGGCATTTGTCTCGTCAGAACTAATAGCAGGCATATGGGGAAGCGCAGTAGCCGTGCTGCCTGCCCGGGAGCTGGGAAGAGCCTCATTTGCAGAGGTGTCCAAGTTGTCAAAACAGCACCTGTGCTGACTGGTGCTGGCCCTCTGAGGACTGGGGAAATGTTACACAGCGGGCACAAGGCAAGCACTGGGTACACAAACCTTTGTGTGCTGCTTTTGCTGATTAAAAACCTCACAAAATTCTATCGGATTCTTCAAGCTGAAATAAGGCAAATATGTGCTGGTTTATACTTCTAGATTACGGCTTTCTAGCAACATCTAGCTCTTACAAAGGCAGGCAAAAAATTCCTTTATTTTAAATCATGTTCTGGCTGCGGCTAGAGCATGGAAAAATGGCGTATTTCAACACAGGAATGAAATGGGGCAAGAGATCCCATTTTTTTTTCTCACCAGACTGCATCTAAACTCTCAATTTTCTTTCAGTGCTTGATTCTAGTACAAAACCTATTGCAATAAATGTAAGCAGGAGTAAGCTAATTATTTAATGAATCAATACCAATGCAGAAAGTGGCTACACTACTTAAATAGCAAAAAAAGTGTACCCATTATTAAAATACCTATATATATTTATTTTCACTTAAAGGTAATTAAAAAAGATAAGGAGCATACAATGAGTTTCCCATGTAATGAAAATTCAGTATCAAATTTAGGCTGGCAGGATAAGCTTGCTTTCAGTGAAAACAGTTCTTTACATCACATATTCGGTGAAGTGCACCTACCTGTCTGGGTTAAACTGAACAACCTCAACAGTTTCTACAAAATCAACACACCTTCTCTAAGGATGGTCAGTTTGAATGTAAAACTTCACTCCCCCCAGCAGTGCTTGCTTGCTTACTTACTTTTAACAGCTGTGACTACAGAATCCAATGAGAAGTGATCATTGACATTATTAGAAGGGTTACACAGGCCCGTTTACTAAACATTACTAAAGTGCTAGAACTGACACATCACGTCTGTACTGTTAGAAAGTTCAGACTCAAGTCAGGCAAATGTCCTGACAGGAATTCATCAGCAGCCTTGTGCAAGGACCCTCACTTTGCAGAGTACAGTGTGGGACTGCATCAGCCTGGTACAAGGGGGGGATGACTATTACAGCGTAGTTTGTGGATGCTCTTTCTTAGTGCAAAGAACAACCTACCCAGGGAAGAGTGGGCGGCAACAGCACGTTAATAAACACGTACAGTTAAGTGAATGAGAAAACAGCTGCTTGGGAGCTGTAAGCATCATCTTCCTTCCCAGCACACTGTCCATCTCCACTTTCTGTACCTCAGACATTTACTTGTAAAAACCTCTAACGCAGGGACTGTGATTTCCTATGCAGAATAAGGAGCACAGTATTTTCTAACAACACCTATTTAATGCACTATCAACCTCTGTTCACTAGACACTTTTATGGCAACATATATGAACCAGAAGCCCAGAAATTCCCTGTGCTCTGAAGAAGGTAATCGACACAGGTAAAAAGCTACATGCACTATCTTTCCATAATATATTCTGTAATAGCCATTTAATGGACATATATAAACACAGCCAGTGTGTATGCCCACATGCACTCTTCAGGCACTAACATTACATACTCTTTTGCCTTATGGCATTGATTAAAGACAAGAGTGATCATCACAGTGTCTTGCTGACATCCACTAAATGTCTCTTAACAGCCATTCCAAAACCTTACAAAAGATTTTCCACAACTTATCTGGTCAAGGGGAGCAACAGACAGGGCAAGGGTGGAAAGACATTCCTTTCCTGGAATTATCTGGACAACAAACAGGTAGCAAGGGATTGCATCTTACCTGGGGTGTTCTGGAGGAGCTTGGGCTGCTGGCAGCTGAAGACACCATGCTCACGTTTGGGTTCATACTCCTCTCTCTCTCATCCTGATAGATACGATCCCGCTCCGCGTCAGGCAAGTTGAGGAAATTCTGCATTGCCCGTAAGTTCACCAGGAGGGACTGGGAAGCTGTCCTAGGGTCTTCTTCTTTACGCAGGATCTCTGACAACAAACCCTGGTGGTGGGGGGGGAGAAAAAAAACAAAAAAGCCAGTCATGCGTTGATGGGTTTCTTTGGTTTTTAGAAATTTGTTTAGTGTAACCAGCTGGGTTGCAATACTGAGAATCTACATCAGAATCTCATGGGCTCTCCCTGAGGGGATATTTTGTAGGAAAGTGTTTGTCTTCTGGGGGCTGGGGTTTATTTTGGGACTGTCCTATTCTGGCACAGTAATAAGCTTCTGAGTATGGAGATGCTGGATAGGAAGGTAGGTGCACTGGTTAGAAGAAATTGCAGTTATCACCAGGTGCTTGCTGCAAATATTTTAGGAGCTGTTAGATCTCTCTCTCTCCTTCTCTTTTTACTTGAAGCTGGGAGCGCTTGGCAATCCTGTTCATCTTTGACAAATCTGCCAAGGTTGGTAAATTTAGTTTTTCGACATTTAAACAGTGCAGGAGGTTTATAAAGAAAAATGTTACAGTCCGCTCATTTCAGTTTGGACAGTCATTTCTGAAAGGAGAAAAAGGAAGCAATAATAAAACCTCCGAATCTAGCTTTAGGGATTTAACCCATTCCTTCATGCCTCATTTTAAAATACCACAGGCTTCACATTGCAACTGTGAATGAACACCATATTAATCTAGCTTTTACAAAAGTCATTACACAGCATTTCTAAAAAATAAAGAGTAAAAAAATAAAATAATTGGAGAGATGAAAATATCATTAAAAGAGGTTTAATTCTAATGATGGGATTAAATTTATGTGTAAGAGTATGCCCTTGCACTCACTAGTTCCACGGATTACCTAAAAGTTAAAGGCACAGCACACAAGTCTGGATCAGGGCCCACAGAAACTACCAAGGACACAGCGTGTGCCACCAGCTTCCCCCAGGCACCCCCTCATATCCGACACTTCACAAACTGGGACTTCATTCCGAAGAGCAGGAACAGCAAATTTCTGAACTATACCTGTTTTAATGTACTGGTGTGCTAGGAAGCAGAGAGGGAGCATTTCTGTCCATCAAGGCTACTTACATCTTAACATAACATAGCAGAAAGATACCTTACTGTTAATATTCAATTCAATGTGCTCATTATTTCAAAAGGCTATTCTGCCAGTCTGCTTCCCTGAGCCATCTGACGCCGTTCCCGCTCCCCTCCTGTCACCCGGAGGCTGCACCGCTGCTCCCAGGAACGCTGGCCACAGAAGCCCTGTGAAATCCCAGCGGGAGCTGGAGGGCTCACCTTGGCCTGCTCTGGGAGAGGAGCGGGTCAGCAGCACAGGGACGCCGCAGGCCCCGACACGGCCCCGCTGTGGCTGCTGACACCAGTGTTTTGCAGCTACTTCACAGCCAGGACCCAGGCAAAGGTCCAAGGACGGGCAATGCTTACTCCTTTCCCATCAGAAAAATGTTACTAGAAAGCAGCCACATACCCCAAGCCCTGTAAGATTTAGTTTTCATTTATTTTCTTCCATATCAGAGAGCCTCCTTCAAAAAGCCTTGCTAAAAGCACTGCCACTACAGTTGGCCAATTAACCAAATGCCAACATTTTTAGTATATACTGTGACCTTATTTACCAGTCTTCCTGACAAAACAAACTGACCTGCATTTATCTGCAATTAAGCACCCAGACTAAAATACACATGTGAAACCTTCACTTCAGCAGAGTTTATACCACAAGCACTCTAAGCAAGCTCCACACACAACATGAAGGCAGGCTCCATCTTTTCAGCTCCTCACCTACATAATCAAGCTGAGACACTTCCAATTATGTTCTTCTGCAATGAGTAGTGTGGGCACCAGAAGGAGTGGAGCTGGGAATGGAAGCATGGTTAGCACCACTCAGAAGTTGGATGCGAGGGAGAAGCTGGCTGGTGGAAAAGGTCTGCTCTTTGGGAACAAGCAGTGCTGGGCTGTCCTCTGGTATTTTGTGTGACCTCGACACAACTGCATGCTCATACCTGGCTTCTTTTTCAGGGTTTACCACCTCTGAGAGAAGCTTAGGACATTTTGAAAAGCTTTCTAAAGTCTGAAAGGCTCATAGGCTGGGGAAGGTTAACCAAAAATGTACCTATAGGAGCTTAAAGCTGCAACCTGCATGATTCCAAGAACAATGCAAGTCCTTATTAAAATTTCCCCTGAAGTCAGTGAAAAATTCTTTAAATACAGTAAATAAAGGAAATATTGGTTCCACCGATTCTCTAAATTTCTAATTCCCAGTGTCTTTGAAAGGATATGTATGGAAAACTTCTTTTTAAAATAAAAACTCAACTTCAAAAATTAATGAGTTTAGTATGAAAGAAAGGGACCTGAAAGCTACCGTAGCTGACTCTAAGGCAGTTTTTTTTTCTCCCTCCCAGTTTAGCCTCATAAAATTTATGGTCCAATTTCAAAAATGGAGAGCAGAAACATACGTGAAAGCATGCCAGCAATTACTTTTCCATGCAGTCATTGACTTTGTATGTAAATCAGAGGCTCACAGGTACGAGCGGCTTGCTCATAGCACTAAGATGTATCTCACTGCCTGAGATACCAATCCTTGCGCTTGCAGGCTCTGATTTATCATGCAGTAGATTTGGTGCCTGCGCTCCTGCTCCCATGAGGGTCTCAGCCTGAGCTGCTACAGGGACGCAGCAGTGTTTTGCAGCACGCCTGTTCCATCAGCAGGCTGGGAGCCTCTGCTCTAAGGCAGGCACCTGCTCCAAGATACCAATCCTTGCGCTTGCAGGCTCTGATTTATCATGCAGTAGATTTGGTGCCTGCGCTCCTGCTCCCATGAGGGTCTCAGCCTGAGCTGCTACAGGGACGCAGCAGTGTTTTGCAGCACGCCTGTTCCATCGGCAGGCACCTGCTCCAGGGGGAATCGCTGCTTCCCCGGCACCACGACACAGCAGGCGCTGGCAGGGGTGAGCCCTGATCCCCGTGCCCCACTCCAGGCCCACAGGTAGGAAATCTGGCTGCCAGGAGGGATTTTCTGCAGCTCCTCTAAGTGCTTTGGCAGCTTAGGAACCATGTAAACAGCAGGAGAGCTAATAAGAAAACTGACTCATGAGGGACAAATCTCGTGTCCTCCTGCAACTGAAGATAAACAACAACAGTGGTAAACAGCAGCAGCAGATAGCTGAGTGATAGGGGAGGATAATAAAATAAAGTGTCTTGAGAGCAATAACGTTGACAATAATATAATTCTGAGCTACTGAAGTATACGCAAACTAACCAGTGAGCAACATTATAAAAAATAAAGTGATATTAAATAATCTGTTCAGCCTTTTTGTCACCTGTAACAAATTAGGCTTTCAATATGCAAAACATCTTCCTTCCAGAAAAACAAATGATCATGATTTCATTTAATTGTAATTTAATGAGGCATAATGTATTTTTTAAAGTGATATACACCAGGTGTGTGGTGAGGAAACTGGCCCAGCCAGACAAACCCTACTGTTTCTATTTTTGAGAAAGCCCTAAAGCCAGCCAGAGACTGTTTTCATTTCTCCAAATTATGTTTCTACTGGAGGGGGTGAGGGAGGGAAACCCACAGCATTCATAGATTTCTTATAAAATTCCATTGGCTAAATTAGCTCATTCCAACTTACTTCCATCTCACATATTAAAAAATAAAAATGAAAAAATTGGCAGTTTGCAGAGTAACCAATTCTGCAAACCTAAAAGATCATCTTCAGGGACTGGAAAGTCTCAGTATAACTTTAAATAGCTAAACAGATCTTCTACATAGAACACAGCTCCCAGGATACATTTTAGGACATGTAGCTTGATAATATCTTTGCTTTTCCACTCCTCTGCATCATTTTTAAACCGGCTGCTGAAGAGGCAACTGATGAAGTTTAATGTTCACACAGGCTGTGCTAGCAAACGAGGGGTGTGATCATCCTAAGACAAGGGCTCTGCAGAGCCTGGTTTACCCTTGGAACTTGCACTATTTTTAAAATTACACATTGGATCCATAATTGACTTTAAGAAAATAATACCTGTGGTGGGGAAAAAAAGCACATGTCCAATCAAAACAAAAAAGTCACTGAATCTATTTAAGGCAGGAGTAATTTTGACCGTGTTTTTTCAAACTAGCTGAAATGCAGTCCCCTCAGGCCAGCAAAGTCACTGTCACAGGAGTTTGCTTTGCATTTTTCTATGAAACTCCATTTGTGAACTTCTTTTATTTTTATTAACTACAGCATTTCCAGGACAAACAGCCCAAACCTTACTGGCATCTAATCTTTTTTTTAGCAGCTTCTGAGAGATGATGCAGTACAATGTAGAGCGGATGTTATTCCATGTGACTCCAACGCCCAGTGGACCAACCTGACCAGCCTCTGAGGCAAACACAGGCTTGAGCAAAGCACACAGAAGGTGAGCAAAGCCTCTGTGCCCTCTTCCCAAAGGGCTGCTGCCCAGGCCTGGAAAGGGTGTCGGTGAGATCTCAGTGGGACAGCAGACTGCACTACCAGTGACCAAAGGCAGGACAATTTTGCAGTGGGAACTTTTGAAAAGCAATCTGTCTGGGGTTGAGGCGGTGCTGCTGGAGTGCAGCCCAGGCACTCATGTCCTTGATGTCCAGGGCCATAGGGCAGCAGGACACTCCCAAGCCCTGGACAGGGCCTCACACACATCACGTTTGATGGCTTGGATGGAAGTCGTGCTCTCCCTCTTACCGACCTATGCCATCTGACTACAAAACCAGGCACTGAAGTTAAAGAGGTTCAGAATAGGCTTTGGACAATCAAAACACTGGCCGAGGCAAAAATTTAAATAAACCCAACTAATGTGCTAAACCTCAGTTTATATGTTCTGCATAAGGAAATTATATATATGAAAGACTGAAAAAGCATAAACACTTTTTCAGACTTTCAGTCTATTTGTGCCTCTCCATACTTCAGCTATGGCCAAGAGCAACAGAGAAAATGCTGAAATACCAGAAAAATATTGCTTCTGCAGTGCTTAGAGTTCCAAGTACTTTTAAGCCCTGCACTTATACTGACAAGTCTCAATAGAAAAGCTGTTCTGCTTTCCATCAGGGATAGATGTGACCCTGAGCAGGATGAGAAAACGTAGAGATTTATTCTATTTCAACATCTGGATCTTAGAGGTCAGTGATGTCAACCTGTCCCCTCTCAGCACACAAGGCCTGTTTCCATCATGGAAGAATGATGGAATGAAAAGCACCCAGGGAAGCCCTGATTAACTGCACATTTCTACCAAACTACACCATAACTGTACCTTGAGCATACAACAACAAACTTGATTTTGCCAGGCTAAAATGACCATTTATATTTACAGTTGTCTGCTGTTTGCAGCTGCAAGCTGGAGACAGCAGGTCAGTCCAGGAGCTCTGCAGCAGAAGCACTGACTTCTCCCAGCCCTTCAAGGAGTAAAGCATTTCCACCCACTGTGTTTTTCTCACATCAAGGCAGGATTTTACCATGACATCTCTCTGCCTCTCTGCATTTACTCCAGGTCTCACCTTCAGTATTGTATTCTGGGCTGAACAAGATACATTCAACAATTCTGAAATGCTTCGCTTTGCCTCTAAATACACAGCACTCTCTAAGAACCTCTATATGAAGTACTTGTAGGCTTCTTGGGACTCAAGCACCTTTTCAAATGCTCACTGCTTTGTTTCCATTTCCTTGCATCTCTTCCTAATTCCAGCTAGGATATGAAGCAGAAGTGCTGGAAGTCTATCAGAAATGCTTATCCTGGCAATGTGTCCAGCCCGATTTTGCTGAACAAAATTGCTTTAGATAATCAGTGGAAAATTTTGAGTGGTTAGCCAAACCAAGCACCTTCATATCCATTCTGTCACCATTTCCATCAGGCAAAAGTGGTTTTGTACCCTGTTCCCTGACCAGCTCTTCTTTCTCAATAGTCAGAATGTGTGGTGCTACATTAGTATCATTGTTACAAACCTCAGAACTTGATGGACTCGGACTGAGACTAACTCTCCATGAATGGGAGACCAGCAGTCAGTCACCCAGTACACTCCAATGTACACATCACATCAGTCCTTCATTTAGAAGAAATCTTCTGATCTCCAGATTCAGTGCCTACAGCCAGAGTATGAGCCTTGTTCTTAAACTCATTTAACTAATGCTAAAATACATGCATCTCAGGAGAGAGCTCCTTAGGCACAAAGCATTTAGAGGCTGATTTGAATAAAACTTATACAGGGTGCAACAATGACAATTTGATTTTTATTATTAAAAATGAAGTGTTTAAATCCTCTAAGAAAACGGCTTTATTGCATTAGTTTAATAAAGCCTCTTTTTTATTATGGTATCTGTTTTTATGAGGGAAGACAGGATGTGCATGCGGATCTGAATGTGGACACATGAGGAAAAGGAGGCAGAGAAAGACCGACCACCTGCAGCCACGAAGTGCCACCATTTGTATGATATGTATGTCAGACCTTTATCCTGAAATATGCTGGGAAATGAGCAAAGACACACAGCTTGTGCACACTGTAGATCTATGCCTTTGCTTCCAAAACTCAGGACTCCTGTGCATCAGCTGAGCAGGCAGCAGCCACCTCCTACAAGCACTCATTCTGAAAGCCTGACTCACATGCTACTTAAGATCTTTTCATTCAGCCTATTGAATACAATTAAGTTAATTGAAACTGAAATTTTGGGCAGTGCAAAACCCACTGTTGGAACAAATATCCCATGTACCAAAAATCTGCAATTTATTAAAGTAAGCACTTCCCTTACAGACTGCCTTCTTTCCTGCGAGTACAACAGAACACTGCTTGTGCCACATTACACCCAAGAATAAAACAAGCAGGCAGCATGAAAGGGTTTCATGCTATAAGAGAGAGTTTTCTATGAGGGTAAAAACCAACAAAAACTCCCCCCAAAAACCCAAACCAGAAGCCTGGCTAATTGAAAGTCTGTGCACAATGGGGCAGACACCATAGCAATGAATGCAGCATGACTGTCTAACTAGATACCAGGCAGAGAATTAAAGCTCCTTGTGTTGCTCTCATTTGAGTTAAAGGGAAAATTATTTGCAAAAGGAATTCTGTCCAGGATTTGGCTCACAAGCAAACAGAGGTGGAAGAGTCAGTTATTTCAACAAATCATATTTCTAATCTTAATGCCTTGTAGAGGACTCTTTTCTGAACCTACTCCTGTTTGGGGGAATTTTGCCAAATAAAGCAGAATTAAAACAAGGAGTCACAACCCAAAGCCTTACTTCCTTAGCAACAACACTCCTGCTGTCAGAGCTCCCAAACCTTCTTATGGCTGACCAGTGACACCTTTGTATGCCAACATATGTGTCACTGGTCACCTATAAGAGCGTTTGGAGCACCTATAAGAAGATTTATAGCACCTATAAAAGCTATTTCCCTCTTCCTCATTGTGGAACCCTGGACTTGCCTGCAGTTCCACCAGAAGTTGGAGCAACACCCAACATCAATCCTGTGCTCCCCTACACTTCAACCCACACCTGCAGCCAAGGAGTGACCAAATTCCTTGACCATAGAGGATCAGTGCAGCTTATTTCATCATAAACTTCACTACATCTGAAGCTGGTGGAGTTTCCTCCTCCTCAGGCTGTTACTTCCTTTAATCCAAAGAAATGTGGTTGGCACCAGCTACCCAGGCAGGAGCTCAGCTGGGTGTGTGCTGCTTCCCCATCTGCAGGCTGGGAAGCCAACACTGCCACATGGAGCTACTCAGGGCAGGAAGGAGGGAGCAGTGCCCTTTGGGAAGAAGGTTACAAGCAGCCTGGACATGATGGAGCTTTTATCCGGATCTCTTTGTATCTGGTCTCACAATGACTTGATTTAAAAAGCCTCAGATTCAAGAATATTTCCCGTTTCGGAGGCTGTTCAGTTAAACAAGCACTGGCCGCTTGCCCAAACATTTTACTAGTTTTGGCTATCGCATCACAACATTGGCAAAAAAAAAGATGCTTGCAAAAAGAGAAAGATACAAACCAAAACACTCCTTCAGTCTGTAGGCTTTGCAGTCCACTGGGCACTCCCAAGGAGAGCAGCAGTTCACTGATCAAGTGATTTAAATTGTCTGGACTCTTTACGAAGGGCCCAGTAAACTGTCCTGACTACAGCTCCAAGAGCCTGCAGCAAAGAGGAATGCTGAGCAAACGAGGACAAGAATAAATGCTCATCTCCTTTATGCAGAACAGGATTCAAATTATCTATTCTCCAGTTTGTATTTTGAAGAGTGGGATCACTTCAGCCCCTCCAGATATGCTGAAAAGCTTTCCAGCAAAGCACAAGGTGCATTTCCACGCAGTTCCTTTAAAAGAGTCCTCTCAGTCCTACTTTTTTCTGTAACCAACATCACCTACCAATTTATCAAAACATTACAACCTGCAATAAGCAAGTTCTGATTATTACAACCTTTTGGTCGCAATCTGAATGCTATATTAGGAGACAATAAACTGCAGGATGGTACAAGGACTCTGCCCCAAAGATGGGCCAAACTCCATGTGTGTATTCTCCTCCAGGAAGAAGTTTATAGCCTTGGCCATCAGTCCCCCTCGTCTTGCCTCCCATTTCTCAGTATCTCCACTGGCCAATGCATGCTTTCAGGGGCTACCCATCACCTAGAAGTTATCCTGATGTACAGACAATGCAGGCTTCAGCCAGGTAGGCAGGTTTTGAGAACTCCAGCCTGCACTGGACCAGTACTGCACTGTACTGACAGCCTTTTGACTTCACTGCACTGTTTGAGACCAAGGAGAGACATCAGCTCCCTCCGTGCACTAAAACCTCCTCACCCTCTACAGTCCATGTACGTAGGGAATGTACAGAACTTGTCACACAGCCTGAAGTGCTTTGTTTTCATGTGTGCAGACAACACGGCCACAGGTATAAGCAAATATTGCTGTCTTCAGTTATGTATTTCCAACTCCAAGAGGATGTTTCACAAACCATACAATTTCATCTCTCCATCTTCTGACCCTCCTCACGTTCTCCCTCCCACACACACATACAAGTGTCAGCCACTTGTTCTGCTGGATTTAGCCTAGTTTGGATCAAAGCTTCCTCTACTTCATTTAACAGATTTGCTCAGATGGAAGGTCTCAGGGGAGAAATAATGTTAGTAAGAAGGGGCTTTTCAGCACTGAGTATGTAGGTCATTGGACTTTAAAATAAATTAGAGAATAGTTTATCTATTAAACAAGCCTCACAGTACATATTTCATGAAGCTATACTTAATTATAGGCTAATGTGCACCACAGAGCTACCATGAAGAAAGATTAAGCAGTGGCCCATAATGCAGTGATTAATGCCATTATTAGCTGGCTGGCACACAGCATCTATTATTTGGTACCATCAGGAGAATCAGCAGACCTCCAGTTTCCAAGGCTGGCTCTTCTGTAAAATGCAACAAACCCATACCTTTCCAGAGAGAAACACACGCCTCTCCGTACCTCAGAGGCAGTAGGGGGGATGCAAGCAGGTGAGAGTAGACTTGGAAAAGACTCCAAGTGTCTTTTACAGAGTTTGCATCTCTACCATGGATGTGTGGGAATATCCCACACCTTCTATTATGCAGTGCAATACTGGTTGCCTGAACCCCTCTTCTTAATACCCTGAACAGAAGCAGGTAATATCTTTCTTGGTGGGGAATGAGCCTTTGATTTAGTAGCAAACTTGGGCATTACCAGCCCAGGTCTCCCAGTGTGGCTAAAGGAGAGCTTCATGTTCCTTGACAGTGACAAAACCCTCACTGGGAATGTTATTGCTGACCTCTTGCTCCAGTTCAGAGTATGTCATTCTGTCAATACCATCTACCTTGATTATACCAGGCTTTATATACAACAGGTTATGATCCCAGAGGGATGAAAAGCTTTTCCAAATTAAAAGCAGCATTTTAAAGAGGAAATACTCATACATTCCTATGTAGTTTTCATTTGATATCCTCAAGGCTAACCCCAGAACTCAAGTGTTTTTTCTGAGTGCAGCCATCTTACGAATTTAATGGAAGAAGGGAAGTAATAAAATGTGCTCCATACTTTAATTAGTTCCCTCATAACATGGCATTTCCAAAATGGCAGTGCCAAAGAAAATCATTAATCTAGGAGAACAGACGAAGGCACTGTATGGGGCAAGGGACTTAGAGATATACACTCCCCCTTTTTTTCTCTGGCTGGTGAATCTTACCTCAAATAACAACTCCAGCTACACAAAAGAATTCATACCAATATTGAATATTAAGCCACTTTCCATTTCTTAAGCATTGCTACAGAGTATCACAATTGAGAGACCACATGTTGTATCCTGCAGGATAAATGTAAATGGCCTGTCCTTCGGAGCACACACTCACCCGGGGTACTCCACCTGCCAGGCTTAAGCTGATACTACCATGCAATCACTTCAACATCGGCATTTCAATAGGTGAGTGAGAGAACCTGTCAGATGCATGAAAGCAAACAAGAATCTGCTACAAAAGGCAGATCCTTTTCCCAGCATACTTTCCTTACACATTTCTTCTGGGAGCAGCCTATGGCACTAATTGTGGCATCACAGGAAGGAACTGAGGAAGCATCAGAAGGAATCCCAAAAACACCTCTGACTCTCAGTCTCTTATTACTTCTTTCTGGCAATCAGGCAGTGGCAAATGTGGAAGTTTAAAACCACAGAGATGAGCTCAGGGAAGAACTCCCATGAGCAGAATGACTGCTAGAGAACAAAGCTCAGGTAATGGCACAGGAGTGGCCAAATGCAAACAAACAGCTGTTCCAGGAAGAAACAGCCTTGTTCAAAACTGACAAAGAGACTAGAGAACAAACTGAGAGTGGTTTGACCTGTTTCTATGGCATGCCCCCTGCCCTGACCTGCAACAACCATACAGCCCCACAAGAGCCACAGCTTTGCCCTTCTTGGTTATAGAACAGAAATGGGTACCTGTGTGCGGTTGAATGCTACTCTTGCAAAGACAGCTTGAGACACACTGGCTCTCTTCAGCTCATCTCTGACTTGCTGGTAAATATCTGGAGAGACTTCCACCGATGAATTTGATGGCTCTGGTTTGACAGCTCTAGGGATGGGTGGATGATTCAAGAACTGCTGGTTGATAGCCTGTGGGTGCTGGTGAGCCAACAGTCGGCTGACAGCAATCTGCTGGTTTATCAGATGGGCCATGGCTATCTGCTGCCTCACCAGTTGTGGACTGAGCTGAGGAGACAGGAGCCCAGGGTTTATCATGGTTTGCATCGTTGGCACTTGGTTTCGGATTGGAGTACTGTGGTGAATTTGGCCATGAGGAGACTGTTCATTAGATTTTCCCAAAGTTGCCAGCTGGTTGATATTTGGTAAGTGCATGGGACGTTGACCAAGAACACAATAGTCTGAAAGGTTTTCTCTTTCCACTCTTTCCACTGTTAAAAGAGAAAAATTAGCTTGCTGTCATTTCAGTTTGCACTTAGGGCAAGGATTACATTGCAGGTGACTGCACACAACAGCACCTGCTTTACTTTCTAAGTCTACAATTGCAAAGAAGTATCATAGAAACATAAGCAAAAGAAACACAAAGTAAAAGCAACAAGAATAATTCACATTCTTTTGGACTTCCCAGGCTTCATCCACAGCTCATGAACACTTCTTGTAAGCCAGCAGCAGGTATCCTCCCCAGCCTCCTTTCCTAAAGATAAAAAGCTTGGATACTTCCATTTACACCATTACTAACATTTGAATTTGTCACAGCAGATTGATTAACCTTTAAAAGTCACCAGTGTTTCAGAATCACTGGAATCTAGGTAAAGGAAAGAAACTCAAACTGGTATCCACTCACACAAACCAAATGGAAACAAGGCCATTACCTGTGCAGCTCATGACACTGCTTCTCATTACAAACTTGGCAACTATTATCTTTCCACATAAACTCTAGCTTGCACTGTGTGTGGATAAACCCTCCTGGTACCATCAGCTCACCCAGGTGCACCACAGCAGACTCATGCTGGTTGTGTGAAAGCATATTACAAAACAGTGAAATTCACACATGAGAAAAGTTTGAAGCTATGGTTCCTATAGCCAAAGCCTCATTGCCGTGAGTTTGTCCAGAAACTTTAAAGCACTTTGCACAAATGCCCACATGAAAGAAAGTGCCTTCACTCTCCTCAAGAAAACTTGGCGTAGCACAACAGTGATCTCTAAGTGACATTACATTACAAAAAAATTAAACAGTACACACTAAATGCATATACTCTAGTTTTACATGCTGATGTGCATTGTCCCTGTTAAATATTTTATGTTAGTAATATCACAGTATCTTTTCAGGTAATTGCAAAATTAAATGCACACATTACAAAATTAAATTTCCTCTAAAAGTACCTTTTGAAATAGGAAATGAAGTTTAGCAAGTGCTAAATATAACTCCTACCTAGGTAATTTTAAGCAATCAGAAGTCCTTTTACAGTAGGCTGCAGATTCCATAAGCCTTCCTACGTGCAATTGAATAGGCATTTTCATATTGATCTGATATGTAAGTGTTTAGGAACACGTCATCAATAGAAAACCACTACCTCATCCCTGTATTGGTCTCAGCAAGTAACAAGATAAGATTTATTACAGAAAGGTCATAATACTGTTATAACTTGTGTAATGATTAACAACTGTATGAGGTTTTGAACTCTTTTTAAAAACCTAATCTATATAAAGCTTTGAAGCTTTACACAGTTAATACTCAGAATGACAGCTTACTGATGACTTGCTCTCTTTTCTTCTAAATAGAAAGACAGCTCTTTTCACCTTCCAGAGTTAATCTAAGGCTGAGAGGGTCATGCCCTGAACACATGCATACACACAGTTACTATTTTTAGAACTGTCACTCTGGAACATCACAAGTACTGAGTTTTACAACTAGGTGAACTAATACCCAGAATTTCCTTATAAGAAATTTTAACTCACTCTTCCCATTCTTTAAAAGGAAAATCCCATAACATCTTTAGCCTTCTATTAAATACTTCTTTAAAAAAATTCAAAATAATTTCTAAGAAAACTATGAATTCAACTTTTCCACAAAACCTAATGTTTCAACCCGACTGAATTTCTAAGTAAGTGTTTACTTGTATTTCAGCTATGAAAGGCAATGCAAAATGTGTGATACACAAATATTACTGTCAGCAAATGACCATTTTGCTGTGTTACTCACAGGCTGTCAGATACATAATGCAGTATTTCATTTTGTTGAAAATACTGAAAATCCCTATTCAAAAGCTGCTCCTCATGATGTCAGAAGGCCTCCCTGAAATGAGGCACAGAAAGCTCTATACCACTTCAGGAACAGACACGACATCAATGTGAAATATGCAATAGGAGTAGTGCTAATTCCAGGGATGGACCCATCATCAATACAGAGGTGCAGGCTGGGCAGTGAGGAGGGGCTGCTTTGTCACAGCCTCAGACTATGTTCTGCAACACAGATGACTCAGAGCCAACACGGCCATACCATCATCTCCTCAGCCTCTCTGCACTAAGCCTGCACCTGAGTAACGTCATTAAATACTCACTGTTGCTAGCCAAATGCAATTATTCCAAAGGTACAATAGCTACTTGGGAAGTGTAAGTAGAATAAAGCTGTTGCTCAGTGTAATTAAATACTTGGAGCATCCTGCTACATCACTGACAACCCTAAAAATAAAGAGTCCTTCCGCTAGGAGTTTCAGAAGAGCTGAAAAAGTTCTGAACTATTTGTAGTTTGAGGAGCACACAGAGAATAAGTCACTGAAACCAACAAATTATTACTTGTTAGAACATAAAAACAGTAACCAAGTGTTTTTGAAAACTTGGTGAGAAATAAATATAAATAACATTCACTTTCTGGGCTGAACCACATTTGCCAAGTTTCCACCCACTCTTGACTTCAATGCCAAGTTATAAACCCCTATAAAAATAAAGTTTAAGATGAAAAGGCTGCCAGGCTGTTAATCTCCACAGTGCTACTTGGAATTACACAGAAACATCACCTGACTGCTTCCATAGGTATATTTTTCCCTTATTATCACTTTCCTTTTTTGATCACATTAGACTACACAGCCATGCATGTACTCCCTATAAACAAACCAAATTCTAGTCACTTCGACCACTTTAGTAATAAAAGGTTACCATTAGCAGTTACACTGGATGGAAAAAATGTGCATTACTCAACTCCTCAAGACTCTTTCCTTCTCTAACACAGTGTTCATATCTGATTCCCTGTTGTTCTTTGGTAATTATGGATTGGTTACCAGATCTCCAGGGTTGAACAGGAGACTGAGACAGCCTGGAGATGGAGGCTGGCACTGTCCTGAGACACAGGCCAGCTTGCCAGCAATGCTCTAAGAAGAAAGGGATACAGGAGCCACAAAGCTTCTTTGCCACCAGCATTCAGCCTCAGATCTTCCTGGGACAGGGCTTTTACATTTGCATCCTCTGTTTTCCATGTTCATACCCAATTACAGTCTTTCCCTTGTTTGCTATTGTTCTACTCAAACTGAGGATATGTTCAGAGCTCTTGTAGCCCTGTACTGATTGGAATATAAAGCTGTACTGATTGGACTATAAATATCTGAGGACAGAGCAGCAGGACCTTACTGGGAAGGAAGGGGTTCCATGGATATGTACTGTCTACATTCAAGTACTGCTGATAAACTACTTCTGCCAGTAATGCCTATGGTAGTTAAAGAAAAGCTGGTTCAGGAGGCTGTTACCTACCTCCATCTGTGGTGTGACCACAGCAAAAGACATTGCAGTGTTTTCATTTTCTCTCTGCATCACTCACTTGGTATACAATTCTGCAGTTCTTTGCTTGAAGAGCTTATTTAAATCAAGTACAACAGCACTGTCATATTGCAGAGCCGCCCACTCTTCTGAAGCCCATCACTAGGTAGGCAGAGACTTGTGTCTGGACAACAGATACTGTGCTAAGCTCAGCAATTAGCCCTGAGAGCACTCTAGAATAGCATCTGCCCTTCATTTTTCTATACCTCCCTACAACATGTCACTACCTCTACAAGAGTCAAAATCCAACATAATCCCCAGAATGGGAGCAGCAAGTTACTGTATTGGAATATTCTGTTCTCATCCTATAACGATTACCATGTGTGTCACTGTATTTCAACTCCATACTGAGTTAAAACTTCCTGGATCCAGCACAAAAGGAATTCAGTGCACCCTTCCCCTGTGTGATGCTCTTAACCTCTAGCCCAATCTTCCTTGCACAGTCAAGCAGCTGACACAGACCACAGCACAATAGCTTGGGGTGGTCTGCATGCAACTTTCCATTTAAAATAAAACCAGCTCAAAAGATTTAAAATAAGATTTATTTCTCCACCTTCCCTTCCCCTCACACTTTATTTGCACTGAGTTGTTAATAGGAACATTCTGACAAACAGCCCGTGGGGCATTTAGGGCTTATGCGTGGCACTGAATTGACTGACAGCACTGGCAACCAAATTCCTGTGCACAATAAGGGATGCAGCAGGGAGAGCAAGAGTGTAACACGTCTCCCAGCACTGCACCGCAAGTGGGGACACAGAGGACCCGCCAGCGTCCATGACCCAGCGTGTCCGGAACTTTTCAGTCCCACAGGCACACAGGCACTTTGCCCCAGAGTAAGAAGAAGCTGGTAAAGAAACGTTTTGTAATAAGTTACTAGCCGGCAGAATTGCCATGCTTCAATTGTGACAGGATGTCACCACCCAGGGCTGTTCTCCAGTGCTTCAGTTTGCTTCTTTGTTTTATTTATTATTTAAAACCTGGTGATCATAAAAGCCATTTCTAGCAGTGGTCATGGCCAAGCTGGGAGAGCTCTGAACTCTGGTATACCCCCCTGCACTAAGCTTGAGAGAGAAAAGTTCCCACAATTTCTCCTGGCTTAGAACCATCCTGCTCACTGGAGCAAGACTTGAACTTTGGAGCCACGCTTGGGGGACAAAGCACAGCACCAGCTCCACCTTGGAGAGACAAGGCTGCTGCACTACACCCAAGAGGGTGTCCTCTTGCTTCTGCTGCACAATTATGAACTACCACTTTGTAAATAACAGAACCACTCCAGAGCACACGAGGTGCTTTTAAAGTGGTAATTTCATATCTTTTTCTCTGTAATTGGGATAATTACTTATTTCTTTTAATCACAGCCCACTTAACCACTTCAGTGCAAAGGGCTGATATGAGGAGTCTCATTTTCAGTCAGCATCTAATCTTTGTATTTACCCACAGTCATTTGCTGGCTTCAGTGCCTGATCTCTGCCTAGGCCACTTGTTCCTGCACTCAGAACTGGAGGAAAGGCAGGTTGACAGAGAGGCAGATGTGACAAGAAGCTGTAACTTTTAAAACCTTTCTCCCTACTCCTGCAGGACAGCAGAGAACCTCAAAATAGAGCACATACAGAAATTGTTTGGCCGCTGGCTGTGGGTAGCAAAGGCCTTTATCCAAGCCTAATGGAAAACAGACAGGAAAGGCCATTGTCTGTTCTTTGTTGAGTTGCAAACCATTCACTTCCCACCAAAGCAGAAATCACTACTATTTTTTACTTAGAATCATCATTAAAAGTGGGCCTTTAACAATCACCAATCTGAGGTAAACTGAGCAGAGTGTACTAACATTGCTGAGTCTCTTTGTGCAGCTGATCTTCTCACCCCTTATCCTCAAGACCAGCTCTAAGTCATCCCCAGGGATACAGGGATGCTAACATGTCTTCTGCCAGTGCTTAAGCTTAGGAAGTCATATTCTTTACATGGGCTTCCCCTGGACTGCACTGTTTCCAAAGCTACCTGTGAGAAGACAAGAATCATCATCTTATTTTTAGGTTTTTGGGTTTGTGTATAGGTTCAAGAGACATACAGAAGTATGAACTCAGTTCTTCATAATCATGTTAACATTGTTTGTCAAAACAACATGCCAGATCCATCTGGCAGAGAAAATCATGATACTGAAGGTATTCTAGTGACCACCTGCTCTAACCCATGAATACTAGTCAGGTGAAATGGAAAAGGAGAGGCAGCAGAATCATTAGTTACAACAGCCTGACAGAAACACAGGTAGTACTGGTTTAGATGGACTGATGTTTAGATTTGATATAGAAGTATCTCCCTTCCTGTCAAACTATTGTAACAGTAGACCCAATCTTTTGTGAGAGGTATAAACCTCCTAGATGACCCAGGCAATTGTGCAACCCCTCTGGGGGATACATATGTGTGTATTCCTGATTCATAACATCAGAGATGCTGAAAGGAGGGAGACAGAACACAAATATCATTAAGTCAGAGACACAAACTCATCAGGTATTTCAAGTAAACAGAATGCCATTCTGCTCTTGGAGTTACATATTCTACGAAATCCATGGGATCAGAGAGACATTTTGCAGCTTTTCACATAGGAAAGCTTATGCCTGTACCTAAGCTTCAAGTTATCCTCCTGTTTCAAACTAATCTCCACTAATGCTTACTTTGTAAAAATAACTTTTCTTCTGAGCTAACATGTCACTGGCAGCACACAAGTAAGTTTTTGAAATATGAAAGAAAATTAATTTTGAGATTCCAAAGGTTAAAACAAAAACATGTTTTCTTTTTAGAAAATGGAGATGACCATTCTTTCCTAAAAATTTAAAAGACCAGAAGTTCCAGCTGCAGCACACAACTGGTCCTCACTGAGGAAAGCACAGTAATGGAACAGGAGACATTTAAAAGAATAAAGTTCAGTGACATCATTTGAGCAAGACATGGCACAAGTGGCTGGACAGCTTCTCCACAGAAGGGTTTCCAGTCTTTACTGTGTGGCCTGTGTTGCCTACAGCAGCACTGGCTGCAGCTCCAGCCACACACAGGCACAGGAGATGCCACTCAGCACATCTCACGTACCCTCTGCCACAGCACAGGCACTGTGAGCAGGGAGAGCCACCACCCAAAACAGCCACAAGCCAAGGAAGATATTCTGCAAAGATGAGATTCACATATGCATTTACCTTAGATAAAAATTATTCTTAATGAAATAAACCCAAAGGGTGTGTTTTAATCCTCTTTATAGAGAGGAATAGCCAAGAGGGCCAAAACTCGTACACCCCTGGAACACACAGCAGCAGCTAAACTGGCTTTTAACAATACACAGGCACAAATCCCCCAAACTGGCACTTAACATCATGGACAATGCTGAAATGCAAAATGCTAATGTGGGTGAGGAAAACAGTGGTCAAGAGGTCTATAATTCTTGCTGATTCTTGACAATTTTAACTTATATTTAAAAAGAGAGGCCACTTCTTCCTCATCATTAGTGACAACTGATGAACTACTATCCTCATGAAATAGCACAGCAGGCCACTGACTAAGAGGATGTCCCTGAGTCAAGAGATGATCTTCAGGTCATGTATGTTACCTAGATGCTGACAAGTTTGCTGTGATTGATGCTATTTTCCCTCCTTTTTACTTAAGAAAGTAAAAAAAGTCCTGTTTTTAGTGAAATGAATACACAGTAAGGAGTGCAAAAGTAAACAAAGGAGAAGTTACAGTAATGTCAAGAGCCCCACAGCTGACCCTAAATGCTTTAGTGCCAGAGCCACAACTAATATCCAAATAAGATATGAAATGTACTCCCTTAAAAAGCTTAGCATTTCTGCAAAAGGTCAAGATGTATGCATATAAATACATAATATATATATAAACCTCCCCTCTCTACTTACATAGAGAGAGGTAAATACACATGCATGTATCAGTAAAAAGGGTATTTTTAAAAGTCAGAAGCACTGTTTGGGAAAGATCTGGTTTGCCTTTTCATGAGGCTTCCACAACATCTGCTTCAGAGGAACAATTAAAAACTCCTCCTCAAAGCACATAATGACAGTTTTCCCTAGGCTCACACTGGCATTATCACTGTGCTGCAACCCTCAGTTCCTTCAGCCTGGAAATAAGAAAGCTGGGAGCCCTTCTGAATCATGTTTCTAACCTCTCTGAACCTACACTGGCCTCTAGGAACACATTAAAAGAAAAACAGATTGCTCAGTCTATCCATTACTGGAAGTAAGCAAACAAACTTTCAAGAATAAAAGAGCAAATAAACAACAAATCAGTAATATTGGAAAAATCAAAGAGGAGCCAAAGCAGATTCTCAATTTAAGGAAGCTATGAAAGCTTTTTCTTACATTCTTGATCTGTTGAAACAGAAATAATTGAGGCCTCCTCCTTTAAACTGAAAAGCCTCATCATTCCCCAAAAACTTTGAGACAGCCACAGTCTCAAAACTCACATCCACAGAAAGCTATATTTTGACAGACACTGATGGCAGGAGCAAAGATGACACGTTCTTCATACGCAGACAAAAAAAGTATGTCTTTTTAATTTTAAGTCCACAATGTATTTATTTCTTCCCGCTGCCTTTCTAACTTCCTCCCACTAAGCGAAGTTGTGTCATCAGGCAAAAAGAAAATATTCACACCAGTTAAGATTTTCAGTTGTGAAAGAATTGTGATACAGTGATAGTCCTTCTGATAAAAATAGAAAGCATGACACTTTGAAGTGAAATCTATTGAGAAAGAGAGCTAAAAAATATTCTAAATGCTATGAACCCAAAACACTGGGACACAAGTAGGTAACTGGTACGAGTTTTATCTCTTGAGAATTACCTGAACTGCATTATTAAGTCCTGAAATACTTCTCTCCATCCATCCATCCATCCATCTATACACACACACACACACATATATAGTTACTTACAAAGTGTTGTTTTTATTCCTGTATCTATTTGTTAATCAAATTTAAAATCAACGCAAACCTTTCAAGCAATTATTAAAATCCCACATTTCAAAAATGTTAAATGCCTTCTCCCAGCTTCAGCAAGTTCAGCTTCTAGAGAATTCAGACAAGCACTTCTCAGACTAAGAAAAGCATCCCCGTGGGACTGGGCAGGAGAAAAGCAGCTTGAGAACCACTGGAATGAGCCTTTGGTCTATAGTTGTCATTTATTAGTATGTATTCTTTAGTAAAAAAGGGGCATCTCTGATTCTTCATTGAGGCAGGTTTAAACATAATTAGGCCTTGTCATGTAGGCACAACTTTGTACTATAAGGTTTTGCATCCCTCAAACAAAAAATGAAAAAAGTAAATAAAAAAGGGGGAAAGAGGCTTCACATAGCAATCTTAGATTAATTCATGGTGCATATTTTGAACAAAATTACAACACATACTAAATAGCTTAATTACCACCTCAAGTGATTACAGACACCCATGAAGGCAAAAAGCCCAGAGTAGAACTGCTAAGCCTTTTGTTTCCCAACCACTGTACACATTCCATTATAACTGGTTTCAATATAAGCTCTTATTCAAATATATACATGTATCCCAGAGACACTGGAAAGAGTGGACATCCCATTATAATCTCCCTCACATCTTCACACACACCCCACGTGGCAGACCCAGGGCCAGGAGGAGACAAAAAGCCTCCATCCTCATATCTGCTAATTCCCAGATCTGCCTGTACACTAACTCTTGTGCTGCTGAGTAAACTGTGAACGTTTTAAAACCTTCAGTGGACAGGGCAGGGTGGGAGAAAAAAAATTAAAGCAGAACTTTATTCTAGCATCAGCTGACACAAGACAAAATTGACATGCTGAGCTGAACTAACTGAAAACTTTTTTAGAGTTATGATCATAAGTAGTTTAGCTGTCTTTTTGGTGAGTTCAACAGAATGCACACTGAGAATGTTTACTTGAGATTTGATACAATACCATTTGTGTACAGCTTTTACATCTGTTGCTAATGATATCGAATTATTGATTGTTCACTTTCTTATATTATTTAAACATTAGCTATGCACTCAGCAACCTGATGCTTTTCTTTTTTTTCTTTTTTTCCAGAGAACTTTTTATTTTCTGTCTGTCTTTGGTTGTAATTACTTTGATCTTCCAGAGAGTATAATTAATTTACTGTTTATTTATTTCTATGAGAAAGGAAAAAAGTTTGACCTAGTAGATCTATATGTGGCAATTTGTAACAGAATCACATAGCTTATGTTTAGGAAATCATGGTTTTGATTAAGAAGCAACCATTTAGTTCCCACTGTTTTATTAAAACAGACATTAGCAGATAATAGGAAACACATTTAACACTGGGCTGCATTTAGTTTGCAACGTCAATAAAGTTATTTTGAAGCCCCTTCTTATTTTGTATTTACCACAGCTCATGTGAATTGTTTTTTGCTTTTACTTTCTAGTAACCAGCTCTAGAGTTACACAAGGATACGGGTGCTGGTTCCAAGAACTCTAAATCATAATTTTACCTAATCTATCCGGTTACAGCCCAAAAAACAAATCACTGCATCATCCATTCACCTTCATGGAAGTCCTTTTTAAAATATTATTAAAGGAGCACTCGATGACTGATGCATGTAACTTGAGTCACTGATTCTGCACATTAACTGAGCTGTCCTGCAGGACTATCTGGCTATAGAAAATAAACAAAACAACATTAAATGAGAGATGATGAGAAATTGAAACTACCTAAAGTGCAGAAGTCTTTCTGTTTGCAAGCAGTTAAGATTACTGCTCTGAAGTTGCTGTTTATTCTCTATGCACCACTGTACCTGCCACAGACTCTTTGTTTTCTCTCCCACTCATGGTTGATGAATCAACACTACTTGAACTGCTTTATAGCAGCTTGTGTTTACTTCACACATACCTTAACCTTCCTTTTTCTCCTCCTACCAACACACACATAAACTTCCAAGCAGCAACGACTGGCTGTGTCTCTGAATAGCACAGATACAGAGTTATCTGGCAAACTCTTCGGGTTTGGATCCTTGACCTTTTGATTGAGGTTTCATTCTGCTTTTACTGCACTTAAAAATTTAACTGTGCACTTACTAAGTAAAGAAAAATTAAGAGCATAAGCTCTAAGAGTGGAAGAAAGTAGAAGACAACAGTGTACTAGAAATACTCAGAAGCTGTAGTAGTGTCTCTACAGTTAAGAACACTACAGTTAAGTGCTTCCAGTGCCTCTGCAACTGGCACCCTTGCCCAGTTTTGAAAAAAGAAATAAAAAAAAAAAAAAAGCCTATTTCTGTTCTCCCAGAACATCAAGTAAAAGCGAATGGTGATGACCTTGAAGCTGTTTGATTCTTTTGATTGCTTTTTAACCAAGAGGATATGTTAAAGCACTTTGAATAAAATTCTGTTATTAAGAGACACCATTTAGAGAAAAGAAACACTTCTGAGTCACACAATGGCAATTTACAGAGAAAACAAAATATCCAGTTTATTTGGCATGAGGGTAGCCACATACTAAAATGTCCAATCAACATTTTTACTTCTAGCCTAAACCATCTTAGTAGGTGAAAAGCAACATCACCATTTCCTTGCCTGCACTGTTACCCCAATCCTGACTGGACAATTTTCCTTCTAGATACAAATAATTTCACCACAGAACATTCTTTCTTTTTTCCCCTACTGAAAATTAATCATTGAGAGCCCAGGCATGAGTGTCTTACAGGTATGCTCTGCACAAGCCAGATGTGCAAAGCAAAACCAGATGCCTCAGAACTTGTTCTGATGTTTCATGCAATTTTGTTTCATGTGTTCCTAGCTAAAGCAGCACACTTTTTATGGTATTATTATGCAGATTTCTAGTCTGTCCTAAGGAAACAAAACAAGCAACCTTTCCTGGCTTATGCTTCCCAGCCCTTTAGGAGGAAAGACAGCACACTCTTTTTGAAAGGTGGTAATCCTCACACAACGGAAAATACAATGGCTTCTCAGGAAGGATATGACATTATCCTATTTCTTCATAATGTTTGTGAATTCTGTTATGATTTTCCTGGCTATTGAAAGGATCACAGACAGAAATTACAGTCTGTGCCTTCTTTCAGACAATGAATCTTCTGTTCAGTGGTGTAAGAGAGAGAGAAAAACTATGGAAAAACCCTACCCCAGCATACAACTAATCTCCAAGGGTGATGGAGATGTGGGGAGAGAGGTCCCAGGTGGAATTATGAAAAAAAAAAAATCCACTCAAAAAAACCTACTAAAACAAATAGTCCGGTGCATACTTAAGTCCCTTGCTAAAGGAAAGGAATAGAACAAACCACGTATGATGGATGCTTGTCACATCATTTTGTACACCACTGACAGGTGATCAGACAGTTCAGTGGTGAGAATGGGATGAATTCAGAATAATTTTACTGCCTCAGTCACTACAGACCTACTAATACAATTTCATTATAGAAAAAATACATACAATGGGCTATTTTTCTCATCACTTCAGTGGGTGCAGCACCTTGCTATTTGTAAGTGTCTCCCAACAATCAGTATTAAATCCTCCGTATCCAGATTCCACAGAACAAAATACAGCAGGAATGCCAGTACACTTTGCAGTATTGAGAACAGAGAACAAGGGCACATATAACTTTAAAAGTCAGGTTTTTAGCTTTCAGAAACAAAACAAAACTAGAGCAACTCACATAGTAATTTAACTTTTAAATCCTGAGATACTAGAACGCTTTCTTTCCAAAATGTTTTTGCTTAATTCAAAACACAGCTGATCTTTCAGCACAGCGAAATGGGATATTTTAAGCATGTTTTGTGTCCTGTGTTTTTATGCCAGCCTTGTTTGTAAAGTATCAGATTTAATTTCAAATGTGCTGTGACTGTGTCCTCTTTGTAGACAAATTCACAAATATTATTATTGCTTATTATTACTTTTATTTAAATCAAATAATCTCAAACTGTCAGCAGAATTTCAAGAACTTGGAAAGCAACAAAAAAACCGCAATTTACCTTTAATCTTCTTGTACTTTTTGTACCATCTCCCAAACTCCTGGCACTTGGTTGCTGACACATTGGCATAGTATGTACTATTTACAATGGATGAAATCATACTCTGGAAGTATAGAAAGAAAAACAAAAAGTGATTTAAAACATCTTCCATGATTAGAAATCTTTTCCAGGGAAAGCAAATGACACACAAGTGCATAATGATCATCCATGTGTGACTTTAAACCCAAAAGAATCATCTGATGAGTACAAAATATTGGTTTTATTCTCCAGTCTATATGCCCAGCCATGAATAAAATCACAATAATAGTTACTTTGCACAATTATGTATAAAAATGTAGTACAAACCTACACTGAGACCTGCAGCTCAGGCTGGGGGGGAAGTTGTACTTTGCTTTGTACTTGTGATGCTGCAATAGCCAAACTTCAGTTGCGTAACAACAGGCAGTGCCGTGCCGAGGAACACACACTCACTGCACCAAGCACAATTTAGGAACCAGGTCCTAAAGGTAAGATTAGATGCTCCAGCATGCATAATCTAAATAATGCTTTTCAGATGTCTCTGTTCTGCTTCCAAATGCAGCAAGACCGCACAGCCAAGAACTGGAGAACATCCGTGCTACTTGGTGCAGAACAACAGTTAGGCAAATAAGTTAAATTAATATAATTTACAGAAACGTGTGATTAGCCCTTGTGTGAAGAATCACCCAGAAGAGAAATTAGCAGCGCCATTCAGAGCACAGGGAACTACACATACTACAACATAGAGCAGTCAAAACCCACAAGAAAGCTCAACAAAACTGAAATATCACTTGCCTAACCAGCACCCCTCCCTACTCTGCAAATTCCCCCTAAGCAACTCCATACAAGCTGAATGAAGAGACGGCTGCAGACTGGTTTTCCAGCACCTGATACCAATAAAAAGGATATTTTATATCTGGGGTGCTTCTGCCCATAGGGTGTCAAATAACCTCTTTACTGGTAGTTCTTCCATTCTATTTTTCCCTTCCCTTCCTCCATGCTATAGAGGAGGCATCCCTTTAACAACATTTTGCTGTCCTTTTCCCCTTTCTGAACTCTTCCAGGGTCAAACTGTTCTCAGCACATGTACTGCACTGTCACCCAGGAAATGCAATCTAACAACACCAACACATGGAAGTCAATGCACCTTCTCCACAGTATTTTATTTTCCTCATGCCCTCCTTCTGCACATATGTCGAGCTCAGAGAAAGCTGGGGCACCTTGTGCAACCTTTCTGCACCAAGGGGAGAGAGCAAGGATGATCTCACAGGTCAAACCATGGCTTCAAGCTCTGGCCTATGAGCTCCTGGACATCTCTGGAAAGCTACAAGGCTTATGCACTGGCTCAATGCATTTAACAATGCTTTAAAAACAAAATCATCCCTGCCCTCTGCCAGATTCACCCAGCCTCCTGTCCTGCTCACTGCAGTATCACAGGACTCTGTCCCTAACTCTTGAGTTTTAGGAACTTAAAAAAAGTGAGCAAAACTGAACAACTTAAGATAACTGGGTGATACAGATTACTTTCAGTCTTCAATAGGTAATTTCACTTTCACTGAAGATGCCCTTCTGCCTTTTCACTCTGCCTTTTCCACTCAAAGAGTGCTATGGTGCACTGCAGTAGAGTTTGCAGGCTATGAAGTAAGAGCATTAAGTAGCAGCTCCAATTTCTAAAACTGAGATTCAATTTTCTAATTAAAATCAATATTTTGAGACATAAACCTAGCATTGTGGCAGTCAGCAGCAATTCCTTGCCCATAAATCTTCCCTTGCTCTACAGCATTTTAACAAGCAATAGAATTCTGAAAGCCTGACATGGCGACCGCCTTTGCTGAAGAGGGTTTTTGAACAAAGTTGAGCAAACCTGGGGGTTTTTTTGCATCACTTCAGTTAAATTTCCATTCACTAAAGAAAGATGGGGGAATTGTTGAGCTCCATCTACATATCAGTTTGGTTGTCTTAGTTTTATTTATTTTTTTGGGGAAGGAGGTTTCTTCTCCAAATCATCTAGGTCTACAAGAAATCAACACTACTGAAATCATGACAGTAAATATCAGAGAATATATTAACCCATTAACCTTTACTTGAGAAAGCAAAACTTAAATTAAATAAATAAAGTAAAATCAAACAATAAATCAACCATTGGTGAAAAAAATCCCAGGACAGATTCTCTTCTGCAGGGGAAAGAACTATAACAATTTTCAGACCACATATCCTCACTATTATATATAAAGAAACACTAGGGGTATTTCTCTTAGGAATCTTGATAAGTCTGGAGAAAGGAAATATCCATTTAAAAGAGAATGGGAGAAAAAAATCACTCACTAGTTGCAAACTTCTAAATAATGCATAATATTTCTGGGAAAATAATAAATAAAAGAATAAAGCAGCAGATATGTTTGGTATGTGTGTGGCCATGACAGCCATGTTCAATGAAAACTACTTAGACCAGGAGCTAAGAAATATCCACACAAAGAAAATCTGGTGCAGTAAGTTCAAGGAGAAAAACATGGGACACACATGTCCTAATAAAGCTTGCTCCAGCAGAGAGACAAAAATGCATGGTCAGTGCTGAAATGAGTGATACGGCACAGGAAAGACAGATCGCTATGAAAAGATGGAAATACTGAAATAATTGGATTTCTTTCTGCCACACACACTCCCCCTATGTACCCTCCATCCCCCCAGCTTGGTTAACCGGGATTTATTTGTTTGAACGGGAGCTGTAGGCTAAGGGTAGCTAAGCTGCAGACATGTAATACACCTAGCAGAAAAAAAACAGAACAATTTAAAATCAAAGTGAATGATTACATTTCCCATTAGCAGCAATCAGAATCCCCATCTGGGCTGCCTGGAGAGCTCGGGCACTGAGAACCAGAGCCGGAGCACCGTCGCTGGTGGGAGCGGGAGCTCCCCACGCTGCCCCTCTCTGCTTCTGTACTTGAGGCACTGTGAACACATTAATAAACAGCAGCATTCACTCTGCAGTCTCACTCCTAAGAGACCACTCTGCAATTTGCTGCTGTCAATAATATATTAACCACAAGGGGGTTGTAATGACATTTCACATTTGGCACGATATTTTTTTAAAACTGATTTGGGAGAAGGAATTGTATTAGAGGCATATTCAGATGATGGTAATAGACAGCTTCTATACAACCTTCCATTGTATCTTCTGCATTTTGTGAGCTAAACCAAAAGAGACTGAAACTTTTTATGGCAATAATAATAATGACACAATTCTGCAGAGTCTCAGTTCAAGAGTTAGTCACTACCCAAGGTCATTTATACCTGTGCTTAACAGTAAGCAAGTTCAATTTCCTACAGAAAGATCTCCTCTTAGCTTTGCCTGCTAAATAAATACTGGGGTAAGGATTTTGGCTGCTACACTTCTGCCATCAGTAATTTTGTAAATATATGTCAGACTGAGCCTACAGGAGTAAACCAACTGCAGTGTTTCCACCTGGTAGGCTTTGAAACTGAAGTGGGAGGAAACAGACCCAGACAACAAATGAATTCTGTATATGAAACTATGCATAGTTTAGTTATGCTGGATATTGAAGAAGACTGGGCAGAGACAACCATATGCTGCAATCATCATTAGCTGACCAGATTCTACAGATAATTCTATTTTAAAAAATTACACTTAAATTGTGTGAAATGGAAAACACTTTCGTATTCAATGCGTATGCCACACTGTGCATATCTACAGTGTCTGTTACTCCTTTACTAAATCAGCAAGTTCTGAGGCTTTTCCTTAAAAAACCCTTCCAATTCCTGTTAGTTCTGCAGATCCCACATGGCTAAAGAAAGTGAAGAATGTGATTCCTACCAGCTCCATATTTTACCTCTGTGCTTTCCCTGGAGTTGTAATCATAACACAGCGAGGCAAATTTGTGGTGAACAGAGAGAATTCTCTTGGTTCATGGAGGCTTTGGATCACGAATTGCAGGATGAACATACAGTGCAGTGGAAGGCAGACAATCACAGGAGAAAAATGATGGATATGAGCAGCAAAGCATTGGATTTTTAGGAAGCTGGAATTACCCATGTTTTGACTTTTAAAAGACACAATGGACAGATTAACCTGATTCTAGTACACATTTTAGAAGGCAATATATCTTTTTCATGCCTAGCAAAGTTACCTGGTCTGGGTGCTAAAGTGTTATTCTGTTTTTTCTGCGAGGCAAGGAGAAGTAAGTCATAAAACTTTTATGAATGTCTCATTATGACAATCTAAAGTACAAATAGAGCTCATGACATCTGTAGGAACCTGTGTCTTAGACATGACATCACTGCTGTTTAAAAAGCAGTCATGGAGAATGAGGCTGAGTTTTTGTTCTTTTTTTAACATAATTACAAATACATTTCTTTGTTGCTGTTTCCTAGAAATTGGGGCACAACTGTTAAAACTGCATACTTTTTATCATGGGTGCAGGCTGATGAGAGCTACCCATGGGTTAAGGGGGAAGGCAAGCCTCTGCTAGTGGGAAGCCATTCGAATCTTGTATTTGAGGATCATTAGATCTACTGCAATAGTTCAGATAAAAATGTAAATAATGGATTTACATCTCTATGAAAACCAATCAATTAATTCATAATTTTTACGTGGCAACCCACTAAGAAAACATGGTGTAAAGATACCATTTAACATATTAATTAGTATTTCTCCTTTCTAAACAAAACAAGAAATTTATTTGGTACTTATGGAATTGTTTAGCGTAGGCCCTTTACAGAACAAATATGAGCTTTGGGTCTTGCAAATCTTTCTTTCCCTAAGCCTGCTGAAAGCACTGACCTGTGAGAGAGGGCATTCTTTGGCTAATGTGCTCTGATTCATCTCTTTGAGCAGTTCCTTTAAGGCATTGCGAACTGTGGCATGGTTCCACTGCTCTGCTGGCAAATCTTCCAACTTTGAACAACTGTTAAAACAGAAAGCAAAAAGCAGATAGAAACATCACCTTCACAGATGCTTACTTTTTGTGTGCCAGTGCTATAGACCTTTAAGCAACAAGCACAACCCTGGAGTTTCCTGCTTGGCCAGTCCATCAAGGTGCTTCTCCCCTCTATCCCTCTCCCACCAAGCACGATTACCAGAAGATGTGCAGTTCAACACGCAGCTGCTGATCCTCCTATGGCATATGTGCGCATAACCATTCCTGCTGGGGCCTGATGGAGAGCAAAGAAACTGCATAAAGCGAGCCCCAGGAATGGCTGAGTAAAGCCATCCTCTACAGACAAAGATACTCCTGCTGGGGTAGAAAAATAAACATATATGCTGCACTGCCACTAACAAAATCCCTGAACAGTGAGGGTCCTCATTGTGTGGAGGCGAGACTTTGAAAAATTAGTTTAATTTTATACAGGTTCTTATAGTGCCCTTATCACTGAAGTATCCCAGAGCCTTTCAGAAACACATTAAACCATATGCCAAACATCTGTCACGTGTAGTTCATTCTCACTTTCATTCCACAAGAACTGCGTAGGTAGTGAAGCTTTTGTCTTCATGTGACTTGTGCCTCTTTTAATTTAACAAGCTTATGGTTTGTGTCTGCATGCATGGGGACAGACCCAAGAAGCACAGCAGAAAGGTGAGAGAAGCTTGTCACTGCCATTTCTGCTGCAGAGCCTTAATGCATGCTCTCCAATGGCCCCAGAAGGTGGTTCTGCCTTCTGCCCTTACAGCTGGGCTTTTGCCTCAGTGCTGAACCTTCAGTTGTGCTTGAGGAGTTCAAGTAGTCAGTGATCATCTTTATGTCAAAGTCATGGACTATCTTTTATTTATGTGACATCCAGGGATTCAGGCACTTTGAAGATAAAGAATGAGGTCTTAACCTTAGGTTCATACCCTTTGCTAATACAGATGTGACAATAAACTACATGAACTCCTGGTAGTGCTATAGCAGCTCTAGGGTCTAGACACTCTTTTACAACTACACAGCAGAGATGCAGCCCAGCTGAAAAACTTTAACAGTATACAAAACCAAGGAAAGACCTGTTCATGGAAATCAGGAAACCCAAGATCCATCAGAGATTCAACAAGAAAGAAATGTTGCTGTTTACAAGTTTAATGTCAACGAGGCATCAACTAATTCCAAATTCTAAACTGCACTGAACAGTTGGAGGGCATGTACCTGTCACCAAAGGGCATGCACATATCCCTGTGGGCCCTTCTTCTGTTCAAGCCAAAGCTTCAAAAAATTGTCAGAAAGTTATTCCAGACTGTCTGTTAGTTTTTACTCTTTCCTCTGTCATGTTCTGGCCACACTGCTACAGAAGGCTGTGCAATGTAGGCTTATCTGCTGCTCTGGCATATGCCATGCACTGCCAGGGACCTTACATTTGAGGACTCTTTAGAAGGCCAAGACAGAGAAAGGCGAAGAAAAAAGGAGGGAGGAAAGGAGGGTAAATAAGTGTAAAAATGTTGGGAGCTTTTGCTTTGCTAATCAGAACTAGCCCTGAGGGAAGGAAAACATTTTCAAAAGGCCAAATGCAGCTGCAGTGACACTTTCCTTCCTTGTCTTCTGTTTGCTGGAAAGACCACTGAAGGAAAAAAAGGAAAGTAAAAAAAGCTCCCCTCCTCCTTCAGCAACTGGCTGAAGAAGACCTGGATTTTCACAATGCAGCCCCTAGAAAAAGGCAAGGAGTTTATTATTTGATAAAATTAGAACTTAAGAATCCATTAAATCATGGACTGTAGAAAGGTCTGCCTCTAAAAGCCCCATATTTTTCCTTGATTGGGTTTCTGCCCTTCCCCTCTCTGTTACCATATTGCTACTTCAGAAAACATACAGTATCAGTTGGAAGATGCACCAAAAAGCTGCCAGGTGACCCACCCATGTCTCCATTTTCTTTTCATTTCGTCAAAAGCCCAGAAATTAATGAAGACAGGATGGGCTAATCTCTGTAGTAATGCTGTAACCAACAGAGCAGCTCAGAGAATAGGGAAGGACAGATGTTCAGAAACACCCACCTTTGTAATTGGATTTTCAATGTCACAACATGATAGACATCTTGTAGCATGTCGGCTACTGTCGCATCTGGTGCATCAGTCACATAACTGAGAGGGAGGGGATTCCACCTCCCAAGCTTGATTATTCCTGAAAAGAAAACAAAAAATCCATACTTTTTATTTTATCAGCCATTTATGAAACCCTGCAGCAAGGTTGATTGTTCCCAAGATCCAAGATCTGCCTTGAGGTTTATTGCAGTCCTGCCCAGCTAGACGTGTTCTACTGACTCCTGAGGAAACAGCGGAGAAGAGCAGGAACAGATTCAAAATTTTTAGGAGACAGTTGCTGACATGCTCGTGACTCTTAAATTACTGCAAGGAAACACAGGAGACTTCCTTCACATCTTTCATCATCGCTCTAAAGCCTCGTTCTTTAAGGTAGAATAAGCTTTAAGTACTTTCTAGTCCTGATTTTGCTGTCTACAAAAACTATTCAGTAAATAAATGCATTACTTTGACTTGTACAGGAAAATTCCTATGCGTGGGCTTTCAGCACTGTTACAGTCTAAGCATGGTACGATTCCCAGTGTGGATGGAAACCCACCAAGCAGGAAGAGCTCACTCCCAGATACAAGTTGCACTATGCAGACACGTTTTGGGGTTTTTTTTTCCCTCACAAAGAAAACCAAGAACCAAACAACTGCAAGCTGCTGACCACAGATCCAAAATAGCTTTTTGGAGGCGGGGGAGAATGCTGTATGTTCTATTTCTACTTCTGTTCATTTTTTCATCGGGATCATCACCTCTTCTGGATGAGCTTGTCACAAAGACTGCAAACTTGGATGGTAAACCATTTGGTGCAGAGGTATTATTTCTGTTGAGACAATTACAGAGGGCCCACCCACACCAAAAACAATGACTAATCCCAGGAATGACTTCCAGGAAGACACCAAACAAAGAAAGCCACAGTGCCATCTTACATGGCAGCAAAGCAGTTCAGTCTTGTTCTGCACTATTGCCACTACTGCTTTTATTCCCTCCTTCATTGTATTCCCATTGCCCCACTGTTCTGCTCACTTAACTCTCCTCAGCTCAGCCCTACAAGACACCATTCTCCCATTCAAACTGATGCCTTCTGAGGTTTCTTTATATACTGTGTGATCTTTGAAAAGACATCCATAAACTCAACTGCCAGAAAAAAAGTAGTACACTAATACACGAGAAGACTACTTCTTCTGAGATAACAGGCACGCCAAGAACTCCTCTTGGGTATCTGGAAGGATGTTGTGGTGCCAAGAAACTTCAACTGTCTCCTCCTCACTTTCTACTCCCAGCTCTTCACCAGCTCTGGAACTAATTGAACTGCAGTAAATTACAAAAACCTCTTATCCTGATCTCCCAAAAATGATCATAAGATAAACACCACACTGAAACAGCAAAACAAAGCTTCTCACAGAGACAATAACAGAATACAAGGAGCCCATGAAGTACCTGCTATAGAGTATTTTCCCCCATTCCTACACAGATTGAAGAGGAAATAATTTTAGTACAACTCCTTTTCTGTAGCACTTAAATCTCTGCATTTACCACCGACAAGCTTTGCAAGGCATTCTGTCAGCACACACTGAAAGAAGCTGGAAGTGACCTAGTTCATCCTCAGTGGCACAAAGTTTCACTGGAACATGCTGGTACAGACAGGCTAATATTTCAAGAGCAGTGAAGCTTAAGAAGCTTTTGGCAAAGACATATAGTGTCCAAATGAAACAAAAAGTTACTAAGTGTTGCTTGATATCCAATGCTTGAAAATGGGACATAAACAGAACAAAAACATTTCAATGATGCACTGTTTCAGTATTAAGATTTAACAATCTGGTGCTGAATATGCTGCAGTATAAATAGTGCCTGGACTCAGATCCAGTAGAGTAACACACAGCACTCATTCACAGCACCGTATGTCTCCAGTGCTGGCTCCTTGAGTCATATTCCACTTGCCAAGAAAAGCTGTTTTTCTTAAGGGGATAGTTTACTTAATGTTATCTCTGGTGACAACAAGAAATGTATATAGTACAGCATATATTAGTCATGAAATGAGCATCAAGGGTCTACTGCATAAAATACATGCTGGAAAAACACAGTTTAGCTGCTGACTTCCTTCACCTCCTCCTGCTATACAATAATTTAAAGCAAAATCACCTAAAAATCCAGAAATCTATACAGGCTTCACAGAACACTTGGCTTCTTATGTTTAACCCCGCCAAGTTTTCATGTTATTGAAAAAATAAGCATCATATGTGCCCCATAAGTCACATCTAAATTGGTGATATTTTACAAGAGGCTTTATTTTTCATTCAATTAAGGAAAGCACTCAGAGAGCACACCATCTGCAACTGCTCAGGCCTGGTAATGCTGGCAAAGGACAAAGAGATGGTCGGGAAGCACTGAAATTACTAAAGGTGTCCCCACACTAAAATGGTTTAAAAAAAAAAAAAAAACAGAGCAGACAGAGTGCACATGGGAAATACTATGCAAATTGTTTTACAGGAATGTCTGCTACTACTGGAAGTTAGGGAGTTTTTTTTTTTTTTTAATCCTCCTCTACAACTGGAGAGGAAATTGTTTTGGCTGGATTTAAACAAACACAGGTGTTACCATAATGCTCAGTGCCTCTGCACGTTAACACCTGCTGAGAGTCCTTTACTCTGTGTTACAGCGCTGCTGATGCACGCTATTTTTTCAGCCGGTGTGATGTGACATGTGAAATATTTTTTTCCAGAGCACATTAAGCTGGTCCAAACGATAGCCAGAAGCCATGGTTTCCATTCAGCTCCTCAGCAGACTTCACAGGTGCGTATTTCATGGCACCAACACTGTACTTAAGGCAACTCTTGGGCTACGTTTGGGAAGATGATGCCAGCTTGTTGAGCAAACGTGTTCTCTGCATACTGAGACATCTCTGAATGACTACTCAGTAAAAACTGAGCAGGCCAAAATTTTCCCCCTAAAATGGTCCCTTCTTATCCAGACTGGGTGTTTCTAGCATAACAGCAACGCTGACATGAAAACAGCCTGACAGCAAGGGGTCACTTCCACATACACATTTTTTATTGTTCCTCTCATTGACTTCAAATGGTACAGCTCAGGCCTTTAAAGAAATCACTTTTACTGGCCTGGCTAACCTTTTATCCTACCACAACTGACACTTGGGACGGGAGACAGGCGTGAGGAAAGGTCACTGTGTTACTAATGAACATAGTACTTCTCTGGGAGTATCACTTCCCTGTCAGCTCCAGACCTTCTCAAAATCATGTGTGGATAATGCACAGCAGATCAGAAAGCTCAGGAAACACAAAAATACATCTTCCTTGGGTTCCCAAAACTCTTCTGTTAACAAATCTGGCTTTCTTTCCAATATCTATTGGGTCTTTTTTCCTGCAAAAGATTTTTGAAGGGTGAGCTAACAGATTTCAATGCTTGCACACACTCAAGAAATGGCCATACACTAGAACAGCTTTCAACTCACCAAGAAATTACTGAATGCAGCCCAGGCTAGTTAGCAATTAAAGACAATAAAGACATTGGTTTTCTCAAAAGATTTTTTTTTCACAACTTATGTTAGAAGAGATTCTCTATCCACACAGGTTGTTGGTTCTTGAAGGGCATGTACTTCTACAGTCAGGTCTTTTATTAACTTTACACCTCAGCTTCATCAAAATGCAGACAGGGAAAAAATACAGAGTAGCTTTGTGTAAAATGGGTGCAACTCCCTTTACCCACAAGAATGGCAGAACGCACCAGGGGCAAACTTGTGTGAGCTCAAGTGTCAGGTTTGTACATAACAACACTGAATTCACTGCTGTCACTCCACTCAGGCCAATGATGTGCCACCCTGCCAGCATGTTTCCAACTGAATTTCATTCAAAAAGCAGCTCTTTTGGAGAAGGAAAGTGATAACTACACAAGTGAGAGCAGAACACTACACTGAACAGAAGACTTGCCCTGCTATATCACAGCTGACCCATTCTATATCCAGCAGAACTCATCACAGGATCCTCATGAGCTTAATTTTTATCACCTGAAAAAATTATGTGCCTAAAGCACTGGGATTATTCCTAGGACATCACCCTACTGATATGTGAACTGAATGGATGCAAGGCTGGGGCTAAAGCAGACTTGCAGAATAACTACTTTGATCAAGAGTATAAATGACAAAAAGCAGAAAGCTGCTTTCTAGAAAAACACAGCTAAACTGGCAAACCCTTTCCATTATGTAATTCACAGGAAAATTTCAAGTCCCATGAAAATTATTTATCTATATAGGCTAGAAACCTCATTTGTCATTGCAAATGGAAAGACAGCCACACAGCACACTCATTCTAAGAATACCACATCTGAGCTTTAGAACATACGTATCATGGTCTAGCTATGACTATGGAATAAGTCCTAAATGGAATGAAGAGCAGGTGCTGCATCTCCCACTCACCTGCACAGGTAACCTTCCATCTGGATAGCCCCATAACAATGACTGGAGCACCTCAGGTACCTTCCAACACATCACTGCTGTAAAATTAAACTCTTCAAATGGGACATTTTCCAAATTCCTTTTTGTGGCTAAACAGAGGAAACAGGACTAGAACATGCTTCACCCTGTCACTGGCTCTCTTCAAACCATCCCCTGCTCCAACCACAGCCACACTCTTGATTTCACTTTCACAAGTTCTGAGCATATCTGCATTACATCTTAAATGGATATTAGTAGTATTAATGCAAATGTGTATGCAGAATTAATGTAACTTATTTTAAATGCTAATCTGCCAGGGTTAAACGTTAGTCATGAGTCCTAGAGTTTGTTTTCTTGCATCTCAGGGATCTCAGGACCACAGCCTGAGAGTTGTGGACTGCAAACACAAGGCTGGTTGAAGAACACAACCAACATCTGCTGCTGCCTTGTGAATTCAATCAAGTAGTTTTGATCAAACATTGTGCTTTTTAACAGCAGCTCTTATCAAAACAACAGACACTCAGGAGAAACTGCAGGTTGGCATTAACACCCAAGCATTTCTGATTTCTTTTACAGCTTCAAATGAAAGACCTCAAAGAGATACCCGATAAAAGCCCCACTTCTGGGACCACCAAGCCATTTCTCTATCACCCACTATTGCAGGACTTCCTTCAAAAATGGGTAGGCTCCTGTGACAGTGATTGCATCTATCCCCTTCAAAGGCATCTTATCCCTACGCTTTAGAATGGAATTTTCCTTTGTGGAGCTGTGTTTTGTTATAGAAATTGAAAACTGCCTGTCCCATGTAATAAATAAAAAGAATTACTTATTCATAAATCAGTTTGGAGAAAATCACTACCCTGCAGTACATAACAACTCAACCTATGTTTCTTACCTCTATACTGCCTGTAGTATATCATCATACTGTAGCAACATAAAGCCATAATTTGTAGTTATTACTGTTAATCCAGCAAAGTGAATGACTTTTCAGGCAGAAAGGATGGAAAAGCAACGGGAAAAATTACCAGAAAATAAACTGATTATATTAATTTTTGTATTATATTATTGAGCCGTCTTTTCTAGCTTTTTGGAAAATCTAAGAAAATACTACACTGCCTTTGCCCATCATTATAATGGTGCCAACATTATTCTATTGGATTTCAGTCAATGACACATTAGGGTAATAGATGGGAAAAAACAATTAGCAGAATACTCCCCCATACTTCTAAAGCATCTTTCATCAGAGGGCCCCAATGCACTTTAAAAACATTAATTAACTGAACTTTGCAACATCCTGATATGTGAGGCAGACTGCATTCTGCCAATTGACATATCGGTGATGCGGTGATTGAAAGCACAAAATGAACATAATCCTATGCTTATGCCAATACAAAAGAATCCCCCTCCTTCCTCGTTTCAGCCCATAATAAATAATTCAGTGAGAGAACAGGAATAAACTATGTGATTACACTGTGATGTACACATCCACAAATCAACAGGAACACCCACAATCCTCGGATGACGAATGCTCCACCCCAGCTCATGAGACTTGTGCAAATTCAGGGCTCTGCACAAAAGGGTGACCTTCACCCAAGGGAAAAACACAGCCGAGCCACACAAAGCTCTGGAAGCACAAAGCCCCTAGAACTGCTACTGCTGGAAGTCTTTGCTCTTGCTGTTTAAAAATGCTCTCAAACTCTGAGTACCAGTGATGGTTTAGAGCACAAAACAACACAACTATGAGCCAAGTCAATTTAAATACTTTCTGGCTTGCACATCTGTATCAGTACAGAGACTTTAATATAGACTAAGCAATTACATGATTACATATGATATTTATATGATTATATATTAAAAATTTTATGGAATTATGGGTGTAACTATCAATAGAAAGACTATTAGTGTTACAAGATTTAATGCCAAACTTCAGAGTACTTTCATAGATGAAAATCGTTTTGATACATGAAGCTTGGTTTTGTGTTTTTAATTTTTTGAATGCTAGCACTGCCCCTTCCTTTCCTCCAACATGACTGTACTGAAGTATTTGACTTAAATAACATACACTAAGCAGTTTAATGGCTTGTAATTCCACATATCGGGTTTACATTTTACAGTAAAAAGATTGTGCCTCGTGTAATAGATTCTGCTTCACATTTGGGAAACGTTATGTGAGGACCCTGACTTTTATTAGATTAATTTAATATAGGAACTAAGTTACTAGACTAAATTAATAAAGATCTTCTTAAAAAAGGGAAAAAATGAGGTGAGGGGAGAGAGAGAGAGTGAACAGAATGAACCCACAAATTAAATAAAATTTTCTGGAGCTTGTTATTTTGGAAGTCTTTATTTAATTTTCCAACCTCTATTCAGTTTGAAAAAACAGTCAATAATTGGTAAGGAAACAGGAAAAAAAACCTTGATGTTATTTACTTCAGGGGATTATTTTTAAAACTGTTATATGATAGAACAGGAGTACCACAAATAAACAGAAGGGCAAGGAAGCAAAGGAAGTACTATTAAAAAAACAAGACAACAGGCTATTCACTGAAGTTTCCAGAGTGGATTCAATGATCCTTGTGAGTCTCTTCCAACTCAGAATATTCTGTGATTCTGAAGTATTTTTTACATTTCCTGTATTACTTATAAAACTACCACCTCCACTGAGGAAAACCACATTCAGTCCTGCACAATATCTGTCTTTTGTCATTTCTGATCTAAGTGCGCACTTGCCTTGGACAACCAGAATACGCATAATGAGAGAGAAGTCCACTTCTCTCATCTGAGACAGAGAACCACTTCTCTTAAGTATCACTTCCAGAGCAGAAAACAAAGTCTTTCAAATCATGACAACCCATGATAGAAAGGCTACTGCATCCAGGTGTCTTTCATAACCCCGCCAGCCTGGAGTCCAGCTTCACCCTCCACCAGGCTGCCCTTCCTGAGAGGCACCCTCACAGCAGGGCAGTCTCAGCGGTATTATTCAGTGGACCCAATGCCCATAGGATTGCAGCACCCACTGCATATCACTAACATCATCCCCACATAATGCCCAGAGCAAGGCACTCCACCCAGTTCTGCATGAAATTACTGCCTTTTGGGCAATCTGTGCTCTTATGACAAGATTGTTCCCAGCTTAGCCGTGGGACACCAGGAGGCTGTGCCTCCTCCCAGGGAGCAGTGCCTGCTGAACACCCTTGAAATCCAGAGTGTCACAACTCAGCTTATTCCTTGATGAAAGAGCTTCTTTAGCTGCTGCCATGAGTAGAGGTTTGCTTTGCCATGTTAAAATCAAAGTTGTCCCTCTTGCTTTGGACATCAGCTGTCTCTCCTTAGAGTCCCAGGGTCCCTGTGTGCTGCTTCTCTGCCATCCCAGCATGGCAGCAAGACCTGTTTCTAATTTAGGGCCTCCCAGAGAGCCAACATAAGCAGATACAGCTAGTGGGGACCTGCAGTGGGCTTCCAGCTCAGCCTTACGGACTGAGAACTGGGGCTTTAGTGCAGTTGCCTCAGTTGCTAAGAAACACGAATGCAAGTGTACTCAACAGGTGGTGCTTTTCTCCACAGCACATGTCCCTGAACAGCCATAAACAGTGCTGGGATCATCTCATCACAGATTTTGGACCTGGTGACCATACTGCCACCTCACCACCTATACAGGGCTACGCATAAATAAAAGGACCAGAGCTTTACACAAACATTTGCTGTCCAACCTTTTTGTCATCTTTCTGCCAGCCCATCGCCACCAACAGAAACTGCCTCATGACACGTTCAGCAAAAACAGCGGATCTGGGCAGACAGCCTTTGGTCCCTACCTCCCTGAAGCCTTCCTTGAATTTTATATGGTATTTCCCAATGGAGAAGAGGAGAGGTAGGAGACATTTTCCCTCTTTGGGGAAAACCCTGCTTCTTTTTAAAAAGATGCCAATGCCTCGAACTCCTTCAATTCACCCAGCTTCAATGCTTGCCTATAAGCTTCACACGGAAAGTCAGTCTACTGAACAGAAGAAACAGCACAATAACATGGCATTGCAGCTGAATACATAAAACACGTTTTAAAAGTTATAAAAGAGCATTGCTAACAGGACATTGTAGAGGATAATAAGCTTAGAATTAAGCCTACAGACATTGTCTGGCCTTGTATGAATCTGAATATCCTGCCCACTCACAGCAATAGCTACAGAGAGCTCAGAAAGTCTGGCTCGGACTGCAAACATACAGCAGCCAACTATCTTTGTGTTGAGTCAACTACAAGTAGATTTGAAAATTCATGGGTCTGAAGTCCAAAGAAAAATAAGGGCATACAGCATGCTGTGCTACACAAACAAACCCCTAAACTAATGCAGTTTCATATTCTGGCCTATGTAGTTTAACAGCTTAATCTCTTTAGTCTAAGGTTTGTGTCTTGGGGTTTTCCTTACACTGTATAAAGACTAGCAGAATGGTTTTTGCATTAAATTACTACTTTTGGTTTGCTTTCTGTCTTTTCTTTCTTCCCACCAGACATTCAGCTCTTGACTTCCACAAGAAAAAAAACAATATGAACAACTGAAAAACTAGGAGGACAGCATCTAACTATTCAGGACAGAAAAGCAAGTATTGCTGAGGAAATAGAGGGATCGAGGACTTTACTGATAATCTCAAATTACTGCTTCCACTAATTCAACAGTAATGCAGTAAGTGAAGACACAGTTGCTGTAATTTTTGCCATTCAACTTTGAAGCCCTCTGCTCTTTGTAGCTGCCTTACTTTAAGAGTATAGCCCGATCCATACAGGATAAAAAAATATTCACAAACTTGATCCCAGTATCTCTAATGACATTCAGTTAAGAACTAATTCCACCACAAAGCAGTTAACAAGGAAGGTAGTAACACTTGCATTTTAGCATTTTTATATTAAAAATTTCTATGGAAGCAGAAGTATCCATGAAAATCTGCATGCACATGTATATTTAAGAACAGGCAAGAGATCTAAGACTCTTTGTTGATACTCAGGTTCAGGTCTCACTCATAGCACCAACAGGTAGAAGGTAAGGGAATAAACCTCCCCCTTGTCTTACAAATTGATCGACTAGAAGAGACAGAGAAAAGTATCTTTAAGGTTATAAAATCTTTTTCAAAATACATTTTAATAACCCTAGGTCTTAATTTGCATGGCATTGCAAATTCAGATGAATATTATTAAATTATATAAGAAATTTTCCTTTACTGACACTTATTTCAGTTGATAATCTGATCTCAAGTTCCCTGTCTCTCTCTTTTATTCCCAAGAAGAGAAAAAAAGTCTGCATTTCTGACAAGTCTAAATAAAGCTTTGCTGGTTACTGAACTATGCTACATTTCCTATCAACAGAAAACAAAAGCGGAAAAAAAAAGACTAGTTCACCACTAGAGGAGATGACTCAGAGCAAGCAGGAACTGTTACCAGACTCAGAAAAAACAGTTTTCCCTTGTACCGTTGACGAGCCCACATTAATGCTGAGATGAACCTAGATTTGTTTTCTTAGCCCACATCTTCCTAGAACTGAACCTATTTTCTTACAAAGCCACCAGAGCCTTTTTGGATCCTGTTAGCATTTTAACTTCATGTTAGTCATTTTGTGAAGAAGAAACCAAAAAACAGAAAGACAGAAATAACTATTTTTTTAAATTTAACTGATAAATTTCTGTGCACATGGTAAATACTGGAAAGAGTTATTAACATTTTGGATCTGGAAGTTCACAGCACACATACATCATGCTCAGCAGCATTTCCAGTTCCCCACTTCTTTAGTAGCAGCTAAGATTGTCACGTAATCACCACATATAGAAATTGTGGAGCTGCTATGAAGAAAAGTAACTCTATCCCAGCCAAAACCAGAGTGAGTGTTTAATGGACACTACAAGCCTCAAGCACTGCTGGCAGTGTGAACACCCTTGTGAGATGGTGTAGAGCTCTAGTACCTCCTCTCACCATTTCTTTCTCTTTCCTAAACTCTATCTCATGTTCAAATCAAAGAGATAAAAAAATGATGCAGAGTGATATTTCAAGAGAAAGGGAGAAAAGACTGTCATTTCTAATCATCTCCCGAAGCCCCAGGTGTCTTGGGCCCACGTATGCACAGCTTCTATGTGCGAAAGCAGAAAAGGAATCTAGAGGCCCATTCCCAGTTCGGGGGAATATAATTAAAGAAAGATACAGTGGGATGATGCCTTATTCAGAACATGGCACCAACACTGGAAAATCCCTGGAATCTACCAGAGATACCATTTCACCATAAGGCACAACCTATACTGCTGCCAGCATTCTCCTCTGTACCACAAATATGGAGTATCTGACTAGGGATTTCAACTAATAATATCAAGCTACAGGAGAAAACAAGATATAAATAACTACTTCACAAAGTCTTATGTAGGAAGATGAAGACACTGCATACATCTTCTGAAAGAATAGGCTGAACAGCCTTCATATAATCCAGATATATTCTCTTTTCCTTACTGGCACAGGGAACCAGAGCAGACCTCAGCAGTGAGGGAGCATTACTAGCCCAACACACCAAGGCAGCTTTGGGAAGTCTATAGTTTTCACAATCTGATTGATTTCAAAGGTCACCCTGGAGGAAAAGCCTCAATCTGGTTCCTGCCGACACAGCCATTTCCCACAGCCAGTATCTATTCTCTGCTCTTGGCACTCACTCAGGTGGTGGGACGTGGGTTGCACTGTGGGTATCTGCATCTTAATGAAAGTCTATTTCACTCCCCCAAAGCCTATTGTTCATTTGGAGGCATGGAGTGCTACTGGTTGTTTCATATTGGAAGTCTTAAGACAGGTACGCACACCAAAGAAATAAAGACTTTCTGAGTAAGAAAAAACTTTGGAACTATAGAATTATCCTAAAAATCTGAGCTGCCTAAAATACTATAGCAATTGAGACTTAAAATTATTTGTAATTCCTTCTAATCAGCAAAAAAAAAAATACCCTTCCTTCATCTGACAGATCTGAGTTCATGGTGGATGAAAATCCAAACAGAGGAGCCTATCAGCACTAAAACAGCTCTCATTTTCTCTAGGTGATGACCCTGGTTTACAGTTTATCACAGATTAACTCATTTGAAAAGCTCATGTAGTAAGAGTCCCAATCAGTGTGATCAACCATCACTGTAGTGTAGATGGAAAAGATCACAGCCACACCATTAAAACTGCAATCTAGGAGAATAAAATTAAATATTAAACAAAATTGATAAATTAGAGATGAATCTATATGATTTTGCGAGAAAAGGCTTAGTCTAGGTAAACTGCTCTAGACTAAACATGTTGCACTGACGAAATTCAAGAGGTTGTCCAGTCAAGCCATACTGAAAATTAAGGTCCACCCAATCTTCATAACCAGGAATAATTTTATTGCTGGAGGCCCAAAACAGTGGCCTCCTTGTTACCTCCTTTACCTACTTCTCAGGTGAAATGCTTTTCATCACATGTTCAAAGAAGTGAACTGAAGATACAGAGGCCCCTCATCTGGAGATGTCTAAAGAACACTGTTCATTTAGAAGACGTAAGATAAGAGTTTGAAATCTAAACACTCTGTGTTAAGGCTAAGCTAACAAGCTCTTTACAAATGAAATGGGGGCATTTAGGGACTTAAGCCAGCTTTTAACCAGGTATGTAGTATACAAAAAGCTTCATATTCCATTAACTGTGGTGAGTACCTCCAAATGCCCTACATAGATAAAAGGAATGTCATACCCGAAGCATCTTTTGAGTAATTTTTACTTGAAAAATTTTGAGTAATTTTATCTAGAAAGAAAATATTAGCCAACGTAACTACCTTACAACCTAAACTTTTGAGCAATCTTTGCAGAACTGAAAAATTACGCTATTATTATGGCTGAGGAGTTTTCTGCCAGTAGAGGAAAGGGAATTTGCTGTGTCTTACAAAAGACAGGAAGGCTTGACAGGTTGATGGGCAAGAACCATGCACTCTCCCTCAGCCTCAGTGAAACAGCAGAACTCTCCACCACCAGCAACTGCCCCCAGCCAGAAAATGGTCTCAACCTTGTTAACAGCCTTTTGGGTCCTTCTTGGGTACAAAAAAAGAAAATTCAATTTTGAGCTTGCAAATCAATGAAGAGGTTTTCTTTCCTGCCAAAACAGACCTCAGATTTGTCATAGTGAATAAGATGAAACAAGCCTGTCTGAGAATCCCTCATGGCAAGCAGCTCTGCTGGTCAGTGCCTGCTCACCCACCCACCCAGGGCCACATCACTGTCACCTTCCTCCTCCCGCCCACGCCTCGCTGCTCCCGTCTCTGAATGACGGCCAGCACCTCCCAGCTCTACAGGAATAAATCTCCAGACCACAAACCCCTAATATCCCTTCCTCCTCTCCCAAGGCAACAAGTTACCTCTGTTTGGCTTGAGTCATGACTTTTCTTCCCATCTTCTTCCCATGCAAAGGGATGTTTATAAATTTACTCAAATTTATAAACAGAGGAAGAGAGTACTAGAGGTGCCCTAAGAGGGATGAGCCAGGGATGCCTGCTCCACAGGAGCCATGCCCAAGGGTGCTTGCTCAGCCCGTACAGAGTGGGGCAGCCCACAAAACACCAAAGTGCTGTTCCCAGGGCAGGGAAAGCTGCAGTGCTGGATGAGGAAGGAGCACGGCAGGCAGGCGTGGTGATGGCTGCCAGTCAATTCACACCTCAGCATTAGCCCTTTTCACTGTGCATACATGGGCTGCACAGCCAACTGGCCAGCTGCACACACCCCCCGCCTCACTGCAGCCAAGGACAGGAAAACATTCCATTTTTCCACTAAAATGACCCGTTTTACTGCCACAACAACTCATTTTTGATATATTTGCTCTGGATCTGCTGTCAGGCATGCATTATTAGATATTCAACGGAATAAGTATTTCTAAATAGCAGGTGTGATATATTTTAAGTGAATGCAAATATTATGTGCATAGCCACAGTAAAGGGAGAGAACACAGCAGTCAGTTTAAATCCTGCTTCCTTTACTGATTTTCACAGTAGAAGTAGTAAAGTATTTGTAGGAAGCTGATACAATATAACACAAAGTGAATTAATATTAAAGGGAAAAAAAAACCAACTTACTTCAGGGACTAACACTTTTCCCCCTTCCTGCACATAAAGACGTGTAGCTGTGTTAACTCTGGACACTACAAATTTGATATGTATGTTGTAAAATCAGACACAAGTACACAGCTTGTTGTTATAATTCAGAAATAAAGTACATAAGAAGTAAAAAAAAAAAAACAAAAACTGAAAAGCAAACAAGTTTTTTTCAGCTGTTTCTCCAAGAAATGCCAGAAAATTCTTTGTATTTCATCTTGGGGTATGGACATTAGTAGTCATTCTCTGACAATATTTATATGAGACGCTTTCAAACTGTACAAAGTTGGTAAAGTCATTATCCCTATTGCACAAAATTATGTTCAATCCTTTTTTTTTTGCCAAACCACCACCAAAAGATGACATTATTTCAGAATATTCCCTGTGTAACGCAGAGCAGCAGATCGTGGAAGTAACAGATATCTTGCTTTGGTGGATAAAAATCAGGGGAGAAAAAGAGAGAGAATCAGTTCATAAAACCACAACTTGCGTAACTGGTTTTGCTTAAATGAAAAACAAATCAACTGATCATTTCCTGGCAGATGAAGCATTACATTCAAACAGAATTTAAGAATTTCATTCTTTAATTATTTAGCCATAGTCTTACTCTCTCTCACTCTATTCCCTTTTTATTTAAAAACTCCTTTTTAAAGCAAGTAAATTTTGGAGGAGAAACTCTGTCTCAAACTACAAAAAGTTTGAAAAGGCAAACATCAAAACCAAACCATCTCGAAACAACGTATTTTTAAAACTTATGTCCATGCCTCCTCTGATGTTTAATTTTCTCTCTTGGCAAAAATATTCTAAGAATTTTGTAAGACTACTAGTATATTTGTTTAATCCCCAGTCCCAGCCCCCCCAGAGACGGCTTTTAGGTGGGTTTGTTAATAAATTGTTAATACTTTGTTAATAAGCAGTGGCACAGCCGTGGTGTGGGAGTTTCCCAGGTGAGAGCTGAGCCCTCCTGGATCCAAGTTCATCACTCGCCACATTGCTAATGAGACAAGTGCAGCCCAACACGAGGTTAATTGTCAGAAGCAATAATCTAAATTAAACTGGCCAACATTCAAGTAAAAGGTACCATTTAAAATATCCTTTTCCAATGAAAGCAATCTCAGGAGTTTATTTGCCTACTCAATATAGGATTCCAGGTTTTAAAAAAAACCCTTCTCCTTCCCCTCTACGGAACCAAAGTAATTATTTTTAATACAGTGACATATGTTAGACAAAAGTATTAAGGAGGGGGCTTCATTCCACTCCAAGTCTCAATGGAATTTTCCCTTATGTGATCACACATCTGAGCTCAGATTCTACCCTAACCAATGAAGATTTTTTGTTGAACAATTGCTATTAGCTGATGAGAAACCTTCTCACAAATAATCCCAAAACAAGGAAGATCTCGTGTGATGTTCCCAGCACTGAGAAATATAATTAAAACAACATGGGGAATTAAAAAAAAAAAAAAAAAAAAAAAAGTGAGAGTTCAGAAAAACATTTGAGAAACAGCTCAAGTCAACTCCAAGCTCACTTGGTTTTGGCTGGGACTGCGGGCTCACAACAGCTTCAGCCTGCCAAAACAAATATAGCCACCCGTTTGTTCCCGATGCTTTCACCCAGGGAGGGACCTGCTCCTTTGCTTTCCCCTGCTACGATAATGACATGTCTGCTAGGATTTAACTGGGGTTCATATCCCTGCCCACATCTGAAACAAATATTATTCTGTTAATTGTGAGAAGAAAAGGACTTAAGTGCCTCCTCGGACTGACATAATAACCAATACCTTCTAGATAATTATTATGTGCTGTAATTAAAATAATACACATAATTCAGGCAAAAAGTTTAAAAATACCTTGGGAGGAAGTAGTTGGGGCTATAATTCCACACAGGGAATCTGTTTAATTGTGGTTGCAACCATAGAGGAAAAATATCGCATTTAAGATAAATATTATTCATTCACAGTGCAGAGTTAGTATAAAAAAGCATCTAATAAACATGAATGTTTGGCTGTAGCTACAACATTTTATGCATATGTTTACCAGTAAGGAATGACTGCAACACATATGAAAAAGTAGCTGTCAATTAACCTTTTTTGTACTTTTAAAATTATTTAGTTGTCATTTTTAAGAAAAGCTGGTAAGTGGATACAAAAATCCTTTTCAAAGCACGCAGTCACCTATACCCAATCTCTGCACTAGTGACCATTAGAATATCCAGGTTTTCAGAACTCCTTAATTTTGGCCTTGAAAATGACATCATTTTAAGGTAGGTAATGCAGTGAAAAATCTCTCAATTGAATAACAACAAATGCAACGAGAAAGAAAAATGCCTCACAAAATATTAGGAAAGACAGTGGATTTAAGTAAGTAATATTAAAAAAAATTGGCTCAGATTTTAATGATATTGCACAAGTGCCTTTCTTTTTCTAACACGAAGTTGAACTCTTGAATCACTACAGATGCCATAGTCTAAGAGGTAGCTGGCAAACACAATGGCATGAAAAGCATCTTGCATTAGACACGGCCAGTTCCAGATTAAGATGCTGACATGAACTAGTTAGAAACATTTTTACATTTCTCTTTTTTTAAATTCCCATTTGGGAATTTGCTGGTCCCTCTTCCAAACATATAAAATTCAATCCACAACACAGAAGCTTTGTCACATTCCATTCCTTACTCATGAACCAAAGGGACCAAGGCATTCCAAGGGGAATGTACAAAATTAGACTCTTAGGGTACTAAAACGAACTCTGAAAGTTTGACAGAAGCACATATTTACCTCTGTTAACCAGGAGAACCACCTGCAGCAAGCTGTGCTGGTAATACAGCTAAAGATGACTTTTTGAAGACAAATAGGCAGTGGCAAAACTGAGAAGATTCTAGAGTTCCTGAACTTTGATGTAGGTACTAATCCTAGGCTACTGCCAGTGCTCTTCCTGCCCGATTCTTAAGTGCATACAAAAGCAAACAGCAGATGGTCAATTCATAAGACTGGCAATACTGGCATAATCAGCGCAGAGCCACTGGCCTGTGCCCGCACTCAGCCAAGCAGAGGCTGATTAATCAACTGAGATCAACGGAGTGAAGACCAGAGATGCTTGGAGAACACCTACAGAAGGGACTTCACTCACCAGGACACTCTGAGTAAGGTTCTTCATGGTCCAAGGTAACACATTTTCAAAACACATTGTTAATTTCTTTTTCTGTATAATCGTTTGTTTTCCTTCTCCTTTTAAATCTGAATCTCCTATGTCAGATGTGGGAAACAAGCATTTTAATCTTCATTTCTCCCCAAATGTTATCAAAGGACAATAACACAGACCCACTTAAAAATGTAAGGAAATAATGTCATGAGTAACTGTTAGACGTAAGGAGACAAAACTATTTTGTTTTCAGAATTTAAAGCGGGAAAAAAAGTCCAGGCAGCTTTTCTAACTGCACTAAAAAGACACTAGGCAGCATCCATTTTATCAGTTCTGTTTCTGACTTATTCTTCATCATTTCATTGCTGATTTGAGGAGGGGCACAACTGCAGTAAGGTCAGACCTGTTAAGTACTCAGGACATGGTGGGCTGAATAAGACAAGCAACAAAAAAAAAAGCCTTGTTTTTCTCCTTTTTCTCCCAAGTGAAGTAATGTACCATAGAAATCTCCTTCTTGCCTGACACTTTGCACCTCCAGCAGCCAAGGGGCAAAAGGCACTGTAGGACTTCTATCTGGAAGAAACATAACATTTCCTATCCAAATCCAAACACAATGATCCCAAACCAGCAAACTATCCGGCAGCTGTGTAGGCCAGATTGGTGAGGTTATAGTTAGCTACTTCTGCCAGTTTAAAGCCCAAACTGCAAATGCTTGTTCACTTCTTACAGATTTAACGACTCAAGCACACTGGATGATGACCACCTCTGCAAGGCTAAGCTGCTATTTATCATTAGTTAGAATTAAATAAAAGCACAAAGACAGATTTTGAAAACCTAGAGCACACACAAAAAATTACACTCTGCTTCAAGACCTAAGACAGTAATAGACTCTCACAGGAATAGCTGTTTCGCTGGCAAGATAGTGCAATAATGCAATTACTGCCACTTAATTAATTTATATTCTCAAAATCTGTCTTCTTACAATTTCTGAGTATTTCACTTTAACATCAAGACAGGATTTTCTGCCCTGGTTTGCCATAGCAACCCTTGCAACAAATGGCAGTTGTCTATAAAAAGGGGGGACTCTTTGAGTATGCATGCATGGTTTAGTATGGTTTGTTTTAAAGCAGGTCAGAGCACAATGGACCTTTTCTACCGTGTGAGATTGAACACCAACAAATCTCACTTCAAGGGCTGCCACGCTCCTTTGCAAAATGAAATGACACTGCTGCTAAGTCTGGATGTAATTACAGATATGAAAGGATGGCTATGAAAGTTGCTTGTATCTTCCTCTCCCTCCTCTACTCTAGATGTATTTGCCATACAGCTGTTAACATCCTGAACAAGTAACATGCAGCAGACTTAACATTTCCTTTCATTTAAAGTATTAGTATACAGTGGTGGTTATTAAAGCACATTTACCACTAAAGAATGAGACCTTTGTCTGTCTATGGCAAGCAGAGCTCTGCCCTGCCTGCCTGTGCAGCCCAGGGCAAAAGCTATACTGGGAAGCCTTGACCTCCGGCCCAACAAGGACACTCAGTAGGGCTAAGGGTAATCCCAACCTCTCCTTGCTCATTCAGCTTCTCAAGCTGTTTGAAGTAATCATTACCAACACAGCTACATTTTGTGGTCATATTATAAAATGAATCATTGTTCAACAGTCCAAGATTGCTAAACTTGCTTTATGCGTGGTTTAGAGTAGAGTCACTGGTTGCTCAGACCCCTCAGAGATGTACTTCCCCCAGTCCAGTTGCAGCAGGGAAAGCACTCGTCTTTGGTGCTACTCCAAACATAGGATGGTGTAAGCAAGTAGCATTTGGCCTCTAGTGTTCCTTCTCACCAGTTCCCTACAAGATAGCCAAGATTTTTTTCAGCCACTTCCATATGAAGAGCCTTTACCTTGAAGAATCTCTTTTCTACAGTTTTAACAACTTCTGGGAATCAAAATATCTACCACTCTTTTTGAGGTACTCTGATTATACCCTCTGAAACACTACTTCTCAATACATGTCCCTACAGGCACAATTTCTGTTTTAAGAGAGCCTGTGGAATATTTGATGATGGAATTTGGTAGGAGTGAATGAATGCTCCACTATTCAGCCTGGTGGTACAGCAGTGGTTGCTCTGAAGTTTTACAATGCAGCGTATGGCTGTAATGACATCATATGACATCATAAATCTCCCACAATTTCTAAAGCTTCTGATGAATGTGTATCCATAAGCACCTTATTAATTTTTTTTAAAAAGTAGTTAATCAAATAAAATCTTTTGCACTTGTATATTATTTAGAAGTCTACAGACAAGTATTAACCACCTTGGGCTTTAAAATCAAAACTCTTTTACCTTAAGCTTCATAGAAAAGAAGGTACCATCTTGATTTATAGATGCAGTCAGACACGGCACCGTGCTTTCCACCCTATGTGAAAAACTCACAAAATATAGGAATCTTAGTTTGAATTAATATTTCTAAAAAGTTCTCTGGAAACAAAAAGATACTGTATTTCTCCTTATTACAACCAAGTGTTCATGTTTCAACCAAAAATAGCCCAAATTAACAACTATTTTCCCCTTCTTTTAAAACCTTCCTACAAACACATACATATTAGTCAAGTTAAAGACTAACTTCTCAGTCCTTGCCAAAACAGTGGATATTTGCTATCCCCACCTTCAATCAAACACAGACATACACATACAACTAAAGCAACACCTTAGCCTACGTTAAGGCTCTTAACCCCAGGCTTCATGGGTCTCCCTACCCCTCTGCAGCTTTTTCCTTCCTCCAATTTAAAGGAAAGTACTTGAAACCAAGTCAAATCTTACACATATTAAGACACATATGGCTCCTTACTTTCAGTCTTAGAGTTCCCACACTTCTGGCCTCGGAGGACACAGGTTTTCTCCATGACTCTGAAGTGGTAAGAGATTCCTACAGGCAATACCTATTTTACTATCCCAGTCTTAGTCACTGTGTCTGAGATATTCACATAAGCAAGCAAAAACCCAAACCCAAACTTTGATGATATATTAGAAATAACGAACCAATTACTCTGAATATAATTAAACAGAATGTATCCTGCAAAATGATGGCTTTCATAAAAGGAAAAATGTTCTGTAGTAAAATGGCTTTGGCCTGTATCTCCTGTAGCTAAATAACTTACTCAAGAATGGCTGTATTGAGTTTGGTTTTCCATATCAGGAGACAGATGAAAAATTACACAGATGAAACACCTCAAACAAGATCTTTGCAAACAATTGAGTAGAGGATCAGTAACCACATACTAATATACATAAAATTATGTGAACCTGGGTTGCCTATGAACCCAACCCACCTTACAACACATTATTTACTTCTTCATAAAAAACAAGTCTGAAATACATCTGGAAACAAAAATCATGTTTCAACCTCTGTCCTCAATTGCATCAGTGGAAATCAAAAACTCCACTGACTTCAGAAGCATTTGACTTTATTTGCAGTTCTGTAACTGAAAACATGGCTTAATTTTTCCGGTAAAGAATCCCTTATTGAAGCTACAGCATCAACAACTATGAACACTAATAGCAACGTGAGAGCTGATTTTGGTCCCTACATCACAGCACTGGATGTCCATTTAATTTGTCTATTTCACTTAGTCTTCACACCAAGTCAAAACTTTCTAGTTTCATTTGCAGCCTTATTACGATAGTAGTAGAACCCTGATTTCAATTTCCACCATTGCAAGGAATATTTTTCTCTGAGATATGCACCTCATGCTAATGTTTTAAGAGGCCAGGACATGTTTTTAAGAGGCCAGGACATTACCTCTGTTACTACCAGCTTTTTCACTCCTGTTCTTAACTCTCCCTACTAAGGATGCAAAGTTCCAAATGACATTGTCAGCCTGGACACCTCTTGTATGAAAAAGTCATGTTTGTGACGAGCGGTTCCTGCTTTGGCATCACTGGTCCTTTCCCATCTCTCCTCACAATCTGCTGGAAAGCACTGCTTTTCCATAACCTTCCTTCAACTCCGTTAGCTCCCTTAAGTCACTTCCAGCCCCAGTTTCTGTCAATCCCTGTGCTGTTCTCCCAGAACATCTGTAAGATGCTAAACGGTATGTACAGTTTTAGGGAAGTATCTAATCTGCTATTTTTGAAAATTCAAATTGCTTTGCTGCCAACAGTTAGGAATACGATAACAAGGTATTACTTAGTACTGAAATCCTCTTCTTTTTCTGGGAAGAATTAGAAAACGTATGAACTGTCCTACAATATTCAGTGGTTTGCTGAGCATAACTATGGTCCAGCCACATGCCATAGTGTATATATAGCCTTACAAGTTTATAACATACTGAGGTTTCTGCTTAATTTAAATCTGCTACTGAATTCTAATATCCATTTCTCTCATTTCCCCATCTCCACACATCCCCCACCAGCACTCGGTGCCAAAGGCTGAGAAATAACAAAAGGGCCGCAGGAGGCCCCAGGCATGTTTGAAACCAGCCGAGCCCCATGTAGGATCACACTGTCACATGCCTGCACACCCGCAAAGTAATGTGCTTCAGAGAGCAAGACTGCATCCCAAAGTTACCAACCAGCTTCTTTTTGTTCCCAGCAAATTAAAATGCTTGGATTCTTTTCTATTCCATGTTCTCATGCCAAAGACAGGATCATGCTAACAAGCTTCTGATGGAATCCTCTAAGAATTTTTTTTTATCTTTACAAATTAAATTTTTACAGAGAAGATGAAGCTCCCCTCATTGAAGAGCCCCAGAAGTATGAGAAACAAAATGTCAAGAATTAACAATGCCAAATATTACACTCCCACACGGGGTTAATTTTTTTTTTTTTCAAACAGCACACAGAAATCTGTCCCACCCGTCAGATGAGCTACTATACTTCCATTAGCGTTCTGGCACCTCCTTCTGTACAAACATAGCCCTTTTGCTATAAAACATGTTATATAAAAGACTTAATCCATAAAGCACGGAAGTAAGGGATTTTTCTTTTTGCTTCCAGACATGAACTGATCAGTCCTCATATAAAACAGCATCTTCTTCCCCCCCAAAATACTATATCACACAACTAGCTGGATGTAAAAAGACATTCAGTAGGTGTACGAGATAGGGGAAACCAGGACCAGCCTCCCTTTATATAGAGAAATTCCTATGACACAAGGCCTGAGTCAACGGGCCCATGCTCCATGACAAAATTATAACATATTCCATCTTTCTCCCTGTTAAGTGACAAACTGCACCACCCAACTGTTCTGGGAAAATAACTGCAGGTTTTGTAAAAGACAAATGCTATGCCAATATAAGAGGTTATTTTGTCATAAACCAATTAGGTTTTGTATCTAAAACTATGTGGACAAGGGGCTGCCTATCTACTACAGGATATGCACGCCACGGTGACATTGCTGCAAATGCACATTTAGATACACATCCTGCCATACTGCACATGCAAGGGTTTTAATAGTCCTAAATACACTTCAATTAACAGCAGCTTGCATCCATACCCAGTTCCTGGATACGTGACCAGATAAAATCTAGAGAAAATGCTAAGCACTCAAAAGAAAACAAAGTACACGCTGTCTATTAATTGCACTGGAGTTAACACTGCCATCATGTAATCCTTGGTGAAAACATGACTTTTTTAATGTATTTTTTTAATTTCTTGTGAGCTATTAAAAGACATTCTATTTAAACAGCATTGCACAATTTCTAGACAACTGAATCTGTGAAAAAAGCCTTATGGCTTTGTGTCAGGTCTTGCCATATTATTATGGTGCAAAGGTTGCATAAATTTATCTCCTTCTAATTTTGGATTCTTTTAAAATATGAAGACACTGGAGGCTTTTTTTTTCCCCCATCTGCAGCTAAGATTTCTCCATCTCCTTCACATTTACATGCAAAATGTGAATTTGTGCACAACAGACCCAGATAAAAAAAGATAAAGATTCAGGAGAAGCCTTGAAGATGTATGATGACAATTTTATTCTGTAACAGTCCCTCCTTACACAAAATTGACGTTGCAACCCTGGGGCATCACAGTGCCATGCCAGTGCTACAGCTGTACCTGCAACTGCATCCCAACTTTGGTCAGCAAGGAGAAGAGTGGGACAGGGATTTGCTGGACCTCAATGACCTAGTGCTGGTGCTTACTACACTACCAAAAATCACACTGCTGTCCCTCACAAAGTCATGGCATTGCTATTACACACAGTACAGAAAAATCTCTCTGTCTCTCTTTTGCTTTCTCTCTCTCCACTTCCCTGTACTGATACACACTCAAGACTGTGAAGCACAGGAAGTTCTTGCAAAATAAAGTTTTAACACAGAGCTACAGAAAGCTAAAAGGAAAAAAACCCCTCATGTTTGTATGATTACAAAAGTGTTCCTTAACCTTGTTATTGAATCACTTTGGATTATAAGGCATAATTTTTTTTAAAGGGTAACCCACATTTCACCATAAATGCTGAATTTTTTGTCTCATACCACTCAAACGAGACCACAGAAGCTCTCTAGCTAAATTTATAACATTTATTTCCTATTCACCTTTATGAAGTGACATAAGGGGCCTTTTGGCCCCCTTCTAGAAAAATTCGCAAACCCATCCATACATTGGGATTTAGACAATTTGGCATTGATCTTTTAGTACCTAGTAATAACAATCAGCTTAACAGAAGCAGTTTTGTATTAGTAAACTTCATAATAAAAGTACTCCTGGATAGATAATTAAAGAACATCTCTATTATGCAATTTCAAACTAATCCTTGTGATAAATTTATTAATTTAACCCTCCAAAGATCAGTATAAAATTAATTTGTTCTTTGCACTAAATAATGTATGAGGGTTTAATCTAAACTGGTTAAACAGAAGTTCAGCAACATTCAAACAGCCTTGGCACCAATATTGACACAGGGCAGTAAAAAATAGTAGATGTTCTATAAAATATTTTAAACTTTCAATGCCAGAATACAACTCTATATGAAGCTACAAAAGCCAAATCTTCAATAAATGCCAGTTTCTACTGAATTCTGCCATAATGCTGATATTAATTTCTCAGATTACCACGTCACTTGGTACTGTTTGATACCCTGTTGTTTCCAAAAGTTCCTGTGTTTTCAAGGCAGGAGGGCAGAGCTGCTCAGGATTCCACCACAAGTGCCCAAGAGGGAGGGACATCCTAACTGTGCAGCAGAATGGCATCCCCTCAGGTTGCGTGACACCAATGGAGCCAGGACAGGACCTACATTTCCCTTCACATCAGGGAAATGACCCACATGCAGTAAATTGTTCTACACATCATGCCCAAGAGAAACCAGACATTAAATCCTTCACCTGTGTGCTCCAGTCTGCACTGCAGCACCTCTCGCCTAGCTGGAAATCATTTACATGCATGCAGTAAGTCACCTTTCTGCTGAGCTAAAGCACACTTTTGGAATCAACAGGTCTTTCCTCTGGGAACAAAAGAAGAGTTGTATGTTTGATCCAAGAAGCAGATCCCACTTTTATAAATGCACATAAAAATGTATTTCCATTGGAACAGATTTATCTCGTTCTGCATAGGCTTTTATTTTATGGGTGGGCCTGGGTTTTGTTGATTTGGGTTTCTTCATGGCAATTAGTTGAAAAACACCATAAGATGCATTACTGGAATGACTGCTCAACAAATAGCACTTTGCATCTTATTGTAAAATATTCATACACTCAGCCCAAACAAATGTTGTCTGTAATAAAAATACTGCCATATATCTTCATTTGTACTAGAACAAATCCATTTTATTTGTTCATTCTGTGTTTTAGTGTCATAGGTCTCTTAGAAAAGATAATTTATAATTCCTTATGCAATTAGATATGAAATTAAGTTGTCTTACTCTGCAGAAGAATTTCTAATGAAGAGACCAGGTTCAACCAGTTCCACAGAAAATATTTTGATAGCATCAAAAAAGAAAGCATAAAGATCTTTAGTGTTTTAACAAATTAACACATGCCTTTTGGGTAAATTACTGTACATGCTGTTAATCTTTTAATTAGGTTCTCAATTTCGCATACACATTTATGGTAGGGAGGATTTTTAGTGATCAGAAAATGCAAATATATGGTGTTGCTCTGCTCTTTTAATAGACATATCAAAAAAGTAAATAACCTCACCCCTCAAAGAACCCTACTAGGTGTAGTCCTTTATTTGAAAGCACCACAATAAAATATTAACAATACTCTATTAATAATCACTAACAAAATACCACTCTTCATTTTATTATTCAAACAAATACAGCTTTCAGATTGAGAGAAGTAAGACTTGCTCTCCACGGTTATGCCACAGAAAAGGAAACTTTTATGTTTGTAATCCATGTAGCTTTTAGACGCATCACCAACACTTAAAAGTACGTAACTGATCTTATCTATAGACATGGATATATAAATCCATGTATAGAAATCCATAAACAGTGACGATTGAAGCACATTCTGTAGTAGCATTTCACGAAATGCCAATTTTCTCATGCTGACTGCCACATAATACTGCCTAAGCATCTCCTTCCAGGACCTTGAAAAAATACTGTATTATCTACAACTCATTATTTGATAGAATTTTTTCCTCAAGCATTTGGTCCATTCTCAGTTTCAACACAAGATAAACACATTTTTCCCCCACCGATTATTTAATAGATTCTATAGCTGGTACCGAAGAAAAACATACTCAGAAAGGCAGACAAATTGCCATCAGTTAACGATCCCTATGCCAAGGGACATTTTTAGCATGGTGTTGTCTCTGTAAAAGTAGGAATTATCTACTGGCTACACCACATAATGATTTCTGTTAGAAAAAGGAAAAAGGCCAAAATGTGGCTAAGCAGTAAATATATTATAAAAACAAAGTATGAAAGCAATTTAGCTGTGAATCCTGACTGGCACATGCATCCTCCTCCTAGCTTACTTGCTTGAATTTAACTCTTTGTTAGTAACTTGGAAACAGCCAGGTGAAGACAAAGGTGCTATACATATAAAACACTATGGGAAGTAAAAACAGAATAAAATACAGACCCCGGATCCCAGGGCTATTCTAGCTTTATTGACAGTTACTTCATTCTACAAGAATTATTTTTCATGTGGAATAAGGTTGAAAGTAAAATTACCCATAAATACACAGTGAAAAATTCCCCAACCTCATCTCATCCAACCTCATGCAATGCTTTTTTTTTTAATCACACCTGTATAAACATATATTACTTTAAATTGTCTGGATAAATCAAAGGTATTTACTGGCCAAAAGATAGACTGAGTATGAGCAATCCTCCACAAGCCCTCCGCCAGTAAAGGAAGAGACACGTAGCCTGAACAATCAGGTAGCTCAGTGGATGGGAGGAGGGTACACACACCCACTTCTCTCAGGCATAGCTTGAATTTGAACCTTCATGGATACTCTCTCAGTGAGTTTCCAGTGAGCTGCATAGTAGGTAAAAGAAGGTCACTAATAGTATTGTCTTCTGCTCATCCTTTCCCTTTCCATTCCATTAAATGTAGCCATTTAATCTGCTGCAGACCCCCGATCACCGACAATGCAGGAGGGCAGATTGCCCTTGTAAAATTCAACAAGGTATGAAAGGACCCGAATGTCAAACAGAGCTGCTGAGTGACAGCTTCATTTATATTCCAGTAGGGACCAGGAGGGTTAAAGCCAGGTCCTTTCTATAATGCTCACGTACAGCTGAGAGAAATTGTCTGAACTGACCCTTTGCTGTCACTGTCAGAAGGATCTCTCCTGAAGAGACACAAGACACTGAACAGGGGGTCAGTGTGCTGGCCTCTCTTTTGCCATTTTAAACCAGGAAACACTTCTTGTTTAGCGCCGTCAGATTTTCTACACCACTTTGTTAGGTTTTCAGTTTAAAAACAAAATGGTTTTCATACTTAGTTTGTCTACATAGTTAAAGGGGACTGAGAAGTATTGCTTTACACCACAAGCTTCCCTGGAGCCGAGCACCTTTGCTCTCTACATGCTCAAACCAATTCCCCCAAACACGAGCAGCAAGATTCAGAATGGGGCACTGATGAAAAACGAACTTCAGACAGAGCGGCCAGCAAAAAGAGCTCTGCTTTCTCTCCAGCAGCACAGCCATTATAAATGCTGCACAGGGAACCCACACCCAAGGCAAACCAGGGATTCTGAAAGGTGGGATTTACTTCTAAATAAGCAGAAGCCGATCTGGGGGTTGGGCCCTACCTCTGTTAGGTTAAAGAAAGAAGTAGCTGGGGGTGGGCTCGGTTTTGTGCACCTGTGGGGAAGGCAGATGGGGCAGGGCAATCTGCAGCTGCAACAAAAAAACAAGCTCTTCATGACGCTGCATTAAAATGCTGCTCCCCTTATCTAGAGGAGGGAATGAAAAAAAAAAATCAGTAGATAAGAGTATTTTTTAAAATCTAAAAAAGAAAAGAGAAAAAACAAGGTAGGAAGGGGAAAAAAGGAGCTACCCGGACATATTAACCAGCACCAAGCTTTGCTCATCCTACTGAATGTTTAAATATTCAGCTTGTTAGATAACAGGCTGTTAACTGCACCTCATTTTCCTTCTCTGGACAGGGGAAGACCTAGCCTAACTTAATTTATTCCCACTTTTAAATAGAGAACGGCTTCATTATCAGATTCATGAATAAGAAAAAAAATTAGACAAAAAAATTATTTTTAATTTAAACTAATAAAGACCATTTCTCAGTTTTACTCAAAACAACCAGTGTTTCTCGGACTAGAAGAGGATGGATTTAGCTGAACGGTTGTGAAGGAAAACTGGAAAAATCTAAATTTATTATATACTGGTCTAAGTTTTTAATCAAGGCCCTTCAGAGTGAACTTGATTTTCATTTCACCCAAACTACTGTAATGGTTGCTGTGACACCAAAGAGCCTGTGGCTCCATTTCCCCAGCATTTCTTCACTGGTTTATAACACTGGCAGAGTACAGGCAATTTTTCCCTGAAGAGTACAAAGCTTCAATAAACCTCTGTCCTGCAGTGTTACCTTTTTGCACACAGCATACAACATAAAGTGAATGGAAAGCATTAAAGAACGTGGCCCTCGCCAAGCTAAAGCACTGATCCACTGTTATAGCCTGAGCAATATTGCTCAGAAACAAAGGAGACAAGAACAAAAGGTTTTAATGATTTCCTCCCAGAGCACAGTCCGAGTCCGATCCATTGTCACCATGGAACAAACAACTGACACACACACCACTGCAACAGGTTCACTGGAACCTGTGGAGCTGTCACCAAAACACGGTGTGCTCCAAAGCACTCAACACTGAAGTCCCTTTGCAGGTTTGTGGGGATCTCACAGAGAGAAGGATGAAAGGGAGTCTCACTGGAGCAACCAAAGCCCATTGTGTCCACTCTGCTCCCTCCTTTCCCCCCTGCCCCCTCTCCTGCTTACGAGCCTGCTGTGCTCAGTCACAGACCGCAAATGAGACGGAAAGCAGCGTCAGAAGTGCTGAGCTGTTCAGGACTACCTTTACTTACCCTCCTTTAAGCTGTTCAAACACTAATAAATTACCCATTTACTTATACTACCCAGATGTTTGCCATCTAGAAAAATAGATTATTATTTGTAGGTTTTGTTCCGTCACAAGAATCCTGTAAATAATATATTGGGATCAGAACGCCAATACCACGTGCTAACTTTTGTATGCCAGTTTGGGAGGAGTGGCAGGGTAGAAAAGGAAAGACAGACACTTCCTGACCACTAGTCAGAAGTTATGAACTTTCAAAGAGAGCTTATCAAAAACTCAAGTATTCACTGGAGATCATGCTGTTGGAATAATGAAGTTATTTAAAATAATGAGGTTATTTAAAATAACAGAACAAATGGACAATAAGGATGACAAGTAATCTGAGATTAATTTCATTAATTCTGAGCTTTTGCTTTCACATATATATTATACTTTTACATAAATATATATTTGAGTGCATGTATAAGTATAAAATGTGTGTATACTAAATTATATCATATAAGTGTTTATATATAAAAACCAAAGTAAAACTTAAAATATATTCCATTTATGTATCTATAAGTATGACATTCTAACATTTCTTTATATGTCACATTTTCCATAAAAAATGCAACACTAATTTTAGCAAAGCCTACAAACACAAGGAGCCTCAATCTTTGTTGCTTTTTTTATTTTTTACATAAGATTTCTTAAGAGTTCTGAGGAACTCTCAAAGAGAATTCTAGGGCTTTAATTGAAATGGCATGAGATGCTGAATCGTTAACAACAGTGTCTTTCAACCCCTGTGTCCATTATGCACAGAAATGCCTATCAAAACCCACAAAGAATGAAGAGGTTTTCAATATTCTCATTAAAATGTGACTTTGTCTCATAGTTCCAGCTAATTGAATTTCACTTACAGTTGTCATGAAGTTTTGTAGGGTAGACAAAACAGTGATTTGCTGGTAAATGATGTATATAGGGAGAGAAATAAATATTTAAGAAGTTCTTAGCCCTCTTTTTTCAAACATCAGGGGAAAAGACAAAGAATACAACTCAAGCAATGAACAGTTCAAGAAGGAGCAGCTTTTACAAAGAAAACTTTGATCTGGATGGCTGAGTATCACTCCAAGAAATCCAGTCTGCTTAGCAATCTCAGACAAGTTGTCATGGAATTGCACAGCAGTTTACTTCAAGATGTCAGTACCAGCCGTACCCCTCACACATACTACTGTTAAATGATTTCATTTGGGCCTTTTATAATGCCACCTGCAAAATTGGACAGAAGAAATAAGAGTTTACCCATTATAAATATCCCCAGTAGAGGCAAGGGGGACAAAGGGGATTACTAAAGGTAAGGAGCTGTTAATTAGAGATGGTGTAAAACTGAACTGATGAAAACAGGAGTGAAGAGGGTTGGGTAGGTGTCTTTCATTTATTTTGGGGTATTTTGTTTTAAATCTTGGTTTAGCAGAGTGAAAACAGTCTGTGTCAAAAGAGTTTGAGCTCAGAGAAATACAGCGGCTTTCCATAGACTGACAATTCCGTTAGGTGAGACCAACACGCCGTGTCTATTAAAATGTAAAACTAAAAAGTGGCAGTAAGGAGTGCCAGTCAGGAAGTGAAACAATATTTAGCTGGTTGATCACTGCATCATCTTGTTTTTTAGGGTACTATATCACCAATGGCTCTCCTATTTATTAAACTCTTCTCACTAGAAAATCTTTGATCACATGAATAGGGAGCCATGACTCAAGACACGTGTGAAAGTGGGCTGAGGGGTCAGAAGATCTCAGATTACAGCAGCCTTGTAATTTATTGCACATTACTCACATAAGAAACCTGAACTCAGGTTTCCTCTCATTTTTTTCCTGTACTGCTACCTTGCACTTGTGTAGAATATAGAATATTTGGTCTTCCCAGCTACAGCAAACTTGGCTGTATTCATCAAGCACAGTTCAGCAGGGTTTCGCCACATTTTACTGTACCTTTCTTGATACAGAAATATAAAACCAGCTTGTGCGTGTGTGCTCAACACAGTCCCCAGCTGGTATGTTCTCCCTTTACCTGACATTCAGTTGGAAGCTATTGTGGTTCTGGAGACAGCACAGATGGGAATATTTCACAGGATCTTTCCCTACCAATCATCTGCTCAGGTCCTTCCAATTGCCTCAGAGCCCTACCCTCTTGTACCAGCTTAGGCAAATCCATTCTCTCATCGGTATTTACACCCTTCAAATATTTGTACACATGGTTATAATCCCATAAGGGGCAAGATGGTCATGCTGCTCTCACAAAGGCTAATCTGAGTGAAGGAGCACAGCACTCTGGCTGCCACATTCTTACACACAGCAGCCTGGGGCTTGGAATGATTGAACAACACCGTGTCACACAGATCTGGTCTGTGCTTTGAAGTAATACTAAAAAGCAGGCCACAAGTGCAAGGGGCCTCCAATTAACAGCAGCGAGCAGGGCTGAGCACATGCATTTAAACCCTTGAAGGAAACAAACACACTTGCAGCCTGGGTTATTTCCTGCCCTAGCCACACACACTATCAATCCAGAGGAGAGTTCTCAACATGTCTGTGCCTTGGTTTCCTTCCTACACAGTCAGGAGAGCCAACTTTCTCTCCTACTGCAGCTGACTGCAAAGACAGCTCCATCAGTGCTCCAGAACACTTCTCTGTAGAAGCACCAAAGCCAAGCTGACCTGTGGCTGCAAGCAATATCAGAGTTTCACAGTCAGGAAGCTGGAGTAGGACTGGAGTAGGTCCTGAAGTACCTCTCGATGTCAGCTACTCTGGCCAGGCACTGACTGGCCCAACACAATTCTCTATTCCATTCCAGTGATGCAAGACAGACAGGGCTGAGATGTCCAATCTCTGCTCACTAAGCCACAATCCCCAGAGAGCACCACTCACCTCCGAGTTCAGCTATTGCAATTCCACATGGCAAGGCAAGACACTTAAACCTTTTTCCTTTCTTGTTCTTGTACTACACCTTCCCCACTGACCACTGCCAACCTCTCCTTCCAGCCTTCCACTCCAACCACCCACACACAGCACTATGCAAGCACAAGTCCTCCCCCCGCCCCAGTCTACACACAGCATTCGAAGAAACTGGTCACAACAAGAGAGGTCTCTGAGGCATAAATGCAAGGCACTGCCTCTTGCAATGGCTCTGCTCAAGGCAATGCATTGCTTAAGAACCAGAACTTGACAATCTCTACAGTGATAGGGATGGGAAGGATCTTTTGCCCTGTGTTAACTTTGCTGTTTTCTCACTCCTCCTCCTGTTCAACTTGACATCTAAGCACCATTTCACTCTTCTGTACACCCATTTCCTTGCCATGGCCACACACAGCAACTAACCCAAGCAGCCATCCTGCCAGTGCCTGGCTAAAGCTGCCCCAGAGAGCAGTCAGGGCAGGCACTCCACACTGCCCGGCCAACACACAGAGCTCAAGTACCGGAGAAGGCAAACTCCCTTTCAATGGCCCATTAAGCTCTGCTAACTTTTGCAGACAATCCACATCAGCTTCATGTACACACTCACAACAGCTAACAAGGAACTAGTCAAAAGAAAAAAAAAAGGTATATCCACAGGAAGTCACACTGTTTTCTTTTTCACATGGATTCTAAGAAAGTAGATACTAAAAGCATCAAACTAACACTGTTCTTCTTCCACCCCACAGAGGCGGGAATCAGCTTTCACAGCAGGTCCCAAAGCCACAGGAGAGCACGCAGGGTACACCAGATTGCAGCTACTTTCATACTACTTTGGCCCCAGCACTCAGCACTGTGTATTCTATGTACTCCTACCAGTTCCATTCTCTTGTTCCATTGCATTCCCTGTTAGAATACCTCACACACAAGAAAAAATTTTCATCAGGGCACGTAAACTTTATTAAACTGTATATAGAACAGGTGTCCCTTTAAAGCACGACTCTTTTCCTCTCTAAAAGGCACGTGTAGCGGGTTCCCTACTGTCAGGTGTAGACTGGAGTGATGAAAGAAAAATACATAAATGTTTATTAAACCTTTGTTGCCATTTACACCACCAACTTTCACACCCCAGTGCCAAGCTGTTAACAAATTCCCATGCTGTTCCAGAAGACATTTCACAGCTCCTGTCAGAAAAAGGAAGTTTCACGAGGGCAGCACTTGCTGGAAAAATCTCTGCTCCCACCACCATCAACAAAAAATCACAACCAGCTGTTTGTGGAATAAATGTGTTCTGCCCAAACCCTGTGGGAATAAAGAGCTTCTTCCAGGGAGGCATGGGACCACCTTCATGTATACCTCCTGATACATTTTTGTCCCAACACTGTTTGTGCTAAGACTTATCAATTTACCGAGCAGCCAGGAATAAAAATGATCCATAATAAGCCAAGTGACCACAAGCCAGTACATGAGGCTCAGGCCAGGTGACCACTGTGTGTGTGTTACAGCTCAAATGCTCAGACACAGCATCACTCCTCAGCGAGCTCTGCAGCTCCAGGCTGCTGCCCAACAGCAGGACCCCTCAGGGAGGCACATACCATCTACCACTCTGTGCCATGTTTCCTGTCTGCCAGCCAGGCTCTGTGCTGCTGTACAGCTGGGAAGCTCAAGGCAGGGCCCTGCACACAAGACACACACCAACTCGAGCCTCAGCAGCTCTGCAGGGCTGCCATGGGGAACTGCAGCAGAGTGAAATCCTACAGCAATTCTCTCCTCTGCCACAGCTCTTCTTTCCTCTCCAACTAGCTCTTCAATCTGCCACAGAAGACCCTGTTCTAAAAAGAACAGGCAAAGGCAAGATGCTTCTCACAGGATGAAGTGAAACCAAGTGACCACAAGCCAGTACATGAGGCTCAGGCCAGGTGACCACTGTGTGTGTGTTACAGCTCAAATGCTCAGACACAGCATCACTCCTCAGCGAGCTCTGCAGCTCCAGGCTGCTGCCCAACAGCAGGACCCCTCAGGGAGGCACATACCATCTACCACTCTGTGCCATGTTTCCTGTCTGCCAGCCAGGCTCTGTGCTGCTGTACAGCTGGGAAGCTCAAGGCAGGGCCCTGCACACAAGACACACACCAACTCGAGCCTCAGCAGCTCTGCAGGGCTGCCATGGGGAACTGCAGCAGAGTGAAATCCTACAGCAATTCTCTCCTCTGCCACAGCTCTTCTTTCCTCTCCAACTAGCTCTTCAATCTGCCACAGAAGACCCTGTTCTAAAAAGAACAGGCAAAGGCAAGATGCTTCTCGCAGGATGAAGTGAAATTGCCGTTCCCCTCAGCGTCATGGGGCCGAAATAAAACACCTTCCCAACTCAAAAGGCAACAATTGTTACATGCTAAGTTACCGCTTAGACAGCTTTTACAACACCAAAGCTTTGACAAACTCATTTACTTTGTCCTGGAGGATACGGGGACACCTACTCACATCATTGTTTTGCAGAGCATGATGCTCAGAGCATTCTGAAAAATGCACCTGAGGACCTTCAACCTCTCATGCAGATCCTGTAATTCAGCTGATCACAAAAAAAGAACTAAGTGACCATTTATTAATATGTTTTGCTAATGGAAATCAATTCCAAGCACTAGAACAGAAACAGACTTGTCCTACAGCATAATGAATAAAGTAAATAGCTTTATTTTTCCCACCTTTTTAATATCAGAAAGTTGTGTTCCCAAATCAATTGTTATAATACCAATTTAGTAGCACGCTTCTGTCAACTCTAGTTAACAAATTATGGCCCTATATTTATAAATTGTCACATTAAACAAAACAATCTCAGAAATCTATTAGCTGTCCCCGCCTGTACCTCACCCCTCAGCTTATAGAAAGCTAGCACAGTGGCAAGATACTGCAGAACATGCTGCATACTTCAGCTTCATATCTCAAGATCAGCATGGCCTGCAATATTTGTTGAAGATGTCTAAAAGATATTGGTGGACGGCCCTTCAGTGTGAAGGTAAATAACCTGACCAAGAGATTTGTTAGCTGATGGATGTTTAAGGTATTTTCTGTCATTCGCAACATTATACCATGAGATGTTAGAGGACTGTAATAGCTGCATTAAAGATGAAACTATCGTCGTCTTTTCTTTTAGACTAATTGCAATAATTAGAGATTCAACTTCTATTTTCTAGTGGAGTTACTGGAGTAGCACATCCAGCAACAGATCAGTATCTGAACCTGCTCATTGTTAAAGCTCAAAAACGTAGTGGCCATTTCCTCCCTGCACAGTGACTAATTTCCTTCATGAGTCAATCTGTCTCCTTCCCTCTATTCTCACAACAGAGCGATGCCACAAAAGCAAGGCTCCCCCAAGTGAGATGCTCAGCCTGTGTGGGTCACTGCACTGGATGACATGCCCCCTTGGAGCAGGTTTTCTGCAAAGCCCATTCCCCTTTGGAAGTGCCAAGAATCAAATCTTGGCCATCTAATGCAGCGTGTTCCACATGTTAGCTCGCAACACGTTGAGCAACTGTGTTAACTGAGATGGATAGTGCTGTCAAACAGAAAGCTGGCTCACCAGGATGGAAACAGTGCGATATGCTGACCTTCTACATTCAGGAAAAAAGAGTCCCTAAGATGACACAAAGCATTTCGTATTAAAAACCAGAACAACTACCTTCTTGCAAGGCTTTTACTACCATATTGTGTAAATAAACACATGTACATAAACTCTGACTATATGAAGAAACTGAGCCTCTCTCACAGAGCAGAGTCTGACAGAGGAAATGAATCATTATCACCCTCCTTGGACAGAAGGAGCCCAGGCGATTAACCATTGCCTAGAACTCCTGGATTCAACACTACCATTGCTCCTTCTGTTCCCACGTTCAAATACCAAACTATACAAAGCAACTCAAATCAAAAGACAAAATTCAAATCTCCAGGCAAATTGCTTTTAAACTACTCTAAATGTGCACAGGTTTTATTGGTGATATGGAGAGAAAACAAACTTACAGGCTTCTCATCCAAAAGAATAAGCGCTGAAATAACTTGTTTAGTATTAAAGATCCTCTTGGAATTTGAAGTTCATTCTGGAAAGATTTTCCCCAACCCACCACCTCCTGCCCCTCTCCCTCAAAATTACGATTTTAAGTTTGGGTTTTTTAAGCTTATATTTTGGGTAGAGAGAGGAAAGCTTTGTTTATTTTAAGATTTTGCTGCTAACAGAGAATAATCTCTGCGTGGAAGGGACTACAGTGCTTTACAAAGGGTTTTGCAGCAATATAGTAGGTAAGTGAAAACAGAAATCAGCCTGCACATTGAAGTCCTTCAACTATTTGCCATAAAGACAGCATGCATATATATGAAACCATTATCTACAATGCGTAATTTAAAAAATGCAAGACTACAATATGCTGTTCAAAACTGCCCTGACACAAAGAGAGATACTGGATACCATCTGGCTGTACACCTAAACTGTACACCTAAAGGTTGTATCTTCTGCTATGACTTCCTCGAAGCAGCGACCTGCCTCGTGGTGCAGAACAAGTGTGTCATGAATATCCTGACTGATCATTATCAACAGATTTCACACTTCAGCAAGATCTAGCTAATGCTTTCTAGACAGGCTAAAAATGTAGGGCTTGTTATACCCCTAGTTTAGGATTAAGCAATTAACACAACTGATATATACACTTCCAAGTTTTGCTCCCAATTTTCTTAATTTTTCCTTACATCAAACAACCTCAGGTGCTGTCTTCTGCAGTGCAGAGAAGTGGGAAAAAACTATTGAATACCTTGTGCCTGAGCTGCAGAACTGTGGGAATACCCCAGAGCCAGGAGCGCTGTCTCCACCAGCTGGCTAAAGAGCACATCTTTGCGAACCAGAACGAACTCAGCATGCTCTTCTCGATTATCGTATTCAAGAGAGGCGTCTGACTGCTCCACCACACAAAAGACTGGAATCATCAAACCTACATGGAAAAAAACACCAAAAAAAAAAAAACCAACAAAGCATCAATAAGAGGAACATGAACTGTGCCATACATGTCTAATTAAACTTGTACATTAACACACCTCCTAGAAGACTCATCATAAGTGGAAATCTGCCTTTCTTCCTTGTGGGATAACTTTTGTTTTCTTTCCAAGGAAAATACTAAAGTCTCATCACTTGACTCATTTAAAAACCACACTAAAAGCTCTAGAGAATACAGTTCAGGAACAGAATCATAGCCAGCACAAAGATGAACAAGACTTCCTAATAAGACTTTCTCAACATTGCAGAAGTCTTCTACAGTTCCATGAATGTCCCTATTTCTTTCAAGTAATTTCTCCACATTCAGCCATATGGAAGCCTGACCCACAAATGCCATTTCTGCTTCTCTCTACACAGCGGAAGTATGGAGAAATCAGCAGAGGCTGGTCCCCTTGGGGGACCCTGGGATATTTGTGCATTTTCAGACCATGGCCAGTCTTCTCACTGTACAACAAAATACTTTTGAATTGATTTTGTTGAAAATTATAATCTTGTGTTACCAGCTGATGGTCACTGAAACACAGAGAGACCAATGGCTGTCTTCACTGCATCCATGAGGAGTGTGAGAACAAACTCTTTTGGAAAAAGAATCAAGGATGAGGAGGAACCACAGAAGTGAAAAACTCAGGGGGTGGTCTGGATTCAATTTTGTTGTGTTGTATTGCAAATCTACTTTTGTGGTTACAGGATCAAGTTATCTATGGCATTAGATAAAATTGTGAGGCACGAACTTTAAGGGATTCAGTACTGCAGGCAGCAGAGAAACGTACCAATTTGCAGGAAACAGCCCCACAGCACATTCCCAGAAGGAAGAGGGAACAGACTGAAAATCTACAGAACTGCATGGCCATTTCCACCACCTACTGCAGGCCAGTCTACCTCCAGTCACAGACACTTTTTAACTGGTTACATATCACTTGTTAGTCCCTAGGTAAACTAGAAAATATTGGTGCAGAGAACAATCTCAGCCTAAAGCAGTTTTCCAAATGTGCCATCTAAGGCTCATAATGTCACCAGCAAGTTCACCTCTAAATCCTCTTCTTGAGAATGAAATATAATAATTTCCAGTAGACAATAACTACAAAAAATATCTGAGTGTATTTATGAATTTCGGACACAAATTACTGTATTCCTGGACCAGACACTTCTTTAAGGGAAAAAGAAGAAAAAGCCACATTTCAGTTCTCCTTCACGAAGTCTATTAAATATTTTTAAGCTACTGTCAGTAGCTTCAAAAACTCGTATCTACAAACCAATAGCTATGTATCCCTTCGGAAGGAATCACCCTCCCCTGAAATAAACAGAGTCAAATCAGTATTTGCTAAGGAACTTAAACACTCTTTGTCTTGAATTTTGAGAAACTAGATCTACTTTAAAATATATTTTAGATACACAATTCTCAGTTAGTGACTTATCTAGCACAGAGTGGCTCTCAATTTGACATCCTGACTGCAGAAGCTACACACTACAATATCCACTTGATGTGTTTCAGTTCTTTGTTTTAAAACACACCTCAAAGTAACATGAAAGAAGGTTACAGCATCACATTGATACTGCTCCCTCTTCACTGCTTGATTCTGGGTTAAACTGATGCATTTTGCAAGTTCAAGCAGCCAAATTCTAACACATAGTGCTAAAAAAATTCTCAGTGAAAAAAAACCATCTCAAGGTGCTTTCCTGAAGAGACAGCACATGGGTGATCATGTTCCTCTGAAATAAGTGACAAAATTTCTTTTCCTATCAAAGGTTAAAATTTGAATTCTATTTGTCCATACACCATTTAACTAGTTAAAACAAAAATAAGCCTCTTTAAGTGACAAACTTCCAGTCCTGTCGAACACACAGGCTGTCACAGCACTTTTGATGGGGCTATTAATGTCTTAGCAAAAGATTAAGATAATTGGCCAAATGCTGAAGCTGTAATATCAGTCGTGTAAATTACATTTTGGCAAGACAGAAAAGGTGGTGAAGCAAACTGATGAGAGGGATGTCACACTGTCTTTTATGCTCCTGCTGGATGCTTTCCTTGTCATACCACAGTCTCTCTTTTTCAGCACAGGAGTAGCACCTATTCTCTGCACTCATCCTTTGCTGTCTGAGTACAAACAGGATCTCAAATGCTAGAACGGATGCCATACATTATATCACTTTATGGACAGTACACAGGACCCCACACAACTCCTGCCCATGATGACATTCTTGCCCCTTCCTGCTTCCCATGCTTGCAGGAACCCTGCTGAAGAAACAGCTTTTGGAAAAACATATTTGAACTCAAGTGACCCAGAGTAACTGATGATAAGCTGCTATTAGTACCTTAAAAACAGAGAGCAAAGGGCAGGTTACCACATCTGTCTGATGTGATCTGATACTGACCTATTCTCATGCCTCTCACTGTAGCACCTGGAATCTTAATACTGATTAAAAAAAAAAAAAAGGCAACAGCAAGCAAAGTTATTTCCAAGCCAATCTCACTCCAAGGAAGTTTCAACTGCTTTGCTCTCTATTTCGCATGAGAGTTAAACTCCAACGAACTTACTACCTCAAATTTCTCTGTTTCTTAATGTTACCTGAAAATAAATACACTTTCAGTACACTGGAATCAAAAGAAAAAACTTCTGCAGATGCCAACGTGCTCTTTACATGCTGATATACACCATGGCTTGCTCCTACTTGCATAGATTACACCTCCAGCTCGCTACAGGACCCTTAGAGAGAGCAATACAAGTTAGTCACTACTCACTGTCATTCCAGTGGAAGAACTTGGAGCAGTACTCAGAGAGCTGGAGACCAAGCATCCATACTAGTCTCACATGCAGTGCTACTGCAGTGCAAGCCAGCCTTACTCATAAACCCTGGAACTCCTCAGCTCTTTCCCTAACGAGGGATCAGCCAGAATCCCTGTGATCCTCCCTTGCCTGCGCACACACACCGAGCAGGCTGAGGCCCCCAGCACTGAAATCGCGTGCATCCGCTCTCCCAGCTTCAGAGAGAGGCTGCGGGCAGCGATGCTGCACAGCTCATGGTACATGACACACGGCACTGCTTTTCACACAGGGAGAAAACAAGGAGCTTTCCGAGGGCTAAAAAGGAAAGAGTTTGTTTCCTTAAAAGACAAACACAACGCTGGTATGCACACAAAACATAACCAGCAATCGCAAATCACACTAAAGGCTTTTACTCCTTGATTTTGATTAACGTAACTGACTCATGAACAGCTCTTTCACGCTTCCCGCAGAGCTTTGACCCCATATAGATGGCATCTGCATAAAATGTCAGGGGAGCATAAACCAAGATCTACAGAAAGGCTTTTATAAGGACATCCATACACAGCACGAATTCCATCTAACCAATGAAAGAGAGCAGTGAAAAACCGTTCCCACCATTATCCATAAGAGGAAAATGGTTAGCAGCAACCAGCACCTCTGTATAACATACACATTTAAAGCAAATCAGAGATGAGACTTAAGCTCTGCTGCTGCTTTCATGGAAAAGCTGCAATGTACACAGAGTCTCTGTAAACACACTTGCACTTTTTGCCAAGATTCTTCTAAAGGCCAGAGAAATTAAGAAGAAATTAAACATGTATCAAGGAGACCAAATGCACATTTTCTCCTCTTTGCCCATATTAATCTATAGTTTTATTTCACTGAGGAGTAATCAATTCTTTAAAAATTAAGGAAAGATAAATAGATATTTCATTAGAGAAGTGAAAATCTGAGATAATATGCTGCATATAGCATTAATTTTTAAAAAAAGGACTTAGAGCCAGTTAAAAGTATTATCAAGCTGCAATCATATAGCTCCCTGGAAAACATTTTCAGCTGTAAGACTTCCAAGTAAAAGCTGCAGATTTCTAATGACAAACTAGAAGAAAGAGAAGAAAGCCGGTATTAAAAAGTCCTTCACTGTTTCTTTTGTTTATTTACAAATAATACTTGGTCCAGCAAATGCTTTTTTATGTAAGAGATGTGATACTAATGGCACTTAACTTCTTTGCATGGTCTGCTTGCACAGAAGCATCACAAGCAGAGCAGAAAGCTGAGAGCTCTTATAGCCACCCAACTCTCCAGCCATTAAATAGGGAGCAGTGCTTGTGCATCTTAACTACAAAATGAGGATCAACTAGAAAAAAAAGGCACCAATAAAATTCATGTCTTTTTAGATTAAAATCTCTTTCTATCAGGACAAGTTTTGAGTCCCATCTAGGTGTTATTTAATTTTATCTAATTTGAACAATTTCCAAACATCAAGTTGATTAATTTCAACAGTATGGTGTTATGGAAAGATTTACTGTACAGGGGTTGTCTAGCAGGGAATTAATAAAAAAGCCAGCTCTTTGCTCTCAGTAACATGAGGTTTTAAGACTTCCCAGATTTCTAGTGGGAATACTTCACAGCACAAGCATGTTTTCTTCTGGGAGTGAAACCCACCAAAATTATTAAAAACTGAGATCAAATGGTGGTGTCAAACCCAAAGGAAATCATTCTACAGTGGAGAGATTTTTATCAAGTGAAGAAAGTGGAAAATAAAGTTTTTGTTGTTGCTGTTATGTTTTGGGTTTTTAGGTTTTGTTTGTTGGCTGGTTTTTTTTTGTTTTGTTTTAAACAGAACAGACACACATGCAGAGTAATCTCCCTCACAGACAAAGCAAATTTCTATGGTTTGAGTTCAGAAACCAGGACATCTACTTGAAAATTCATAAACTACTGAAAATTCTTCATTACTTTATGTAGAAAAAATTGTGCCTAGCAGAGACTGCAATGTGGGCCACTCACTAAGCTGGCCTTTCCACCACACAGGAAAAAAAAAAAACCCCGTAGGTAATAGCAAGAGCAGAATCCGAATCCATAAATGCTTATTTCCACACACACCTAAAAACCACTGACGTATAAGCAACTTCGGTCAGACTTCTAAGATGAGACCCTTACTCTACAAGAGAAACTAAGAAGCCCAATTAGAAAAGCATGGATTGTCTTGAGAAAATTATCTAGATGAAGATTCCGTATAGTTAACAATAAAGCACGTTTCCACAACTGGCAGTAACCAGAGGAAACAATCAAACTACAAACATTTCCTAAACCTAATCTGCTTCTGTTTTTTCTTTAGAGAGAGACCTCTATCCAGCAAAGGCAGTCATGGGGAAAGCAGTCCATTTATTTATTTCTCTCTGAACTCAAGTAGAGCTGACCTTACATTTACAGATCTGGTATTTTAACTGTCTTTCCCTTTCTTCTAAACAAATTTGAAAAAGAACCTAAACTGAGAAAAATGCTTTAAAAGGCAGAAATCGGCACGGGAGAGGTTTGCCAGTTCTCCTTTTCACATCCTGCTGCTCTAATTGAAAAGGCAGAAGCCAATTCAGTTTGACAGCTTTCATTATGCAGAAATACCTGAATTTCTGCAGCAAAGATGCCATCCTGCATCCTGAAGCGTAACACAAATCCATAATTTCCTTTTTGAAAAACTTAACCCCACCACTAAGTTCATCTAAAAAAAAGGAAAAGAAAAAGGGAAGCTTTAAAGCCTCAGTGTGCCACTTCTTTAAAACAATGTAAACTGCAAATCCTGAAATGATCAAAAATTAAAACCTAGTTAATATGTTAATAAATCAGGAGATTTCTACTGAAGACTTGACTAGCTGAAGAAACATAAAATCAGAGAACCATTTTGGTTGGAAAAGATCACATATAACAATAGAAGACAAATTCATAATTAGAAAAATTAACTGCATTCCAAAATGTGGGTATTTTGTCCAGTTGGCTGGGGCCTTTTCAAGAGGAAAGACACCAAACAGTATTTGGAAAAAAAGGGGTTTTTTTAAAATCTCAACAATACTTCTGTTTAGATCACAGCATAGCTGTAGCCAGTGGTGATGTGAGATCTTCTCCAGAAAATCCTGCAGAGTCCAGCTGAGGGCTGAAGATGCAGGAGATACAAGGACAGGCTAAACAAGCACAATCACACCGTTTCCACAGGGTCACACATACACCACTGTTCATGCTCAAGAAGGATCTGACTTGAAGCAGATCCCACGTTCAGCCCATGGCAGTGCAATTGCATGATAAGGTGGAAGAGACAGAGCTCCCTCATTTCAGCAAGCATTAGGCATGTCCATTAAGGCTCACTTTCAAGTTACACCATAAATTATGAATACAACTAAATTGGACAGAATATAAGTTGTTGGCACTTAACTTATTTACAATAAATGCTTGGTTTGGGTAAATGGACTGTGTTTCAGCCTTTTACTTATCAAGCACCAGCTTATAACAGTCTTCTTATGAAGCTGAGAATTCTTTCACTGTAAATCTTTTTTAATAGGGACTGAAGGAATGACTTTGCAGTTGTTTGTCACTAACCACTCGGAACCACGTGAAGAAAGCTGTGTGCACACACTGACAGGCGGCCAGCGGGAAACCACTGTGTCAAATACAGGAGACTGCACCAAGACCTTTGCGACTGTACAATCCTACACGGCATCAAGCACCTCATTACAGCAAAAGGTTTTGTTTAAAACCAAGCACCCTACTTTCTGCTAATCCTCTGCTCTCCAGTGTGTTCTAGACAAAATGCAAGATATCTGATTTTGCATATAAGCAGTAATGTGATGCTGCTAAACTCCTACTCTTCATGGGTTTATAAGCCCGCTGCAAATAATTTGTTCCAGGATGCAATTTAGTAAAGAAGAGCTCAGTCCACAGATGATTTTAATACAGTGTTTGCCAAAGAAACAAAATCATGTTAAATAACATTACATTGTAGAATTTTTCTTCTTTGGAGGGCCAGAGGAAGTAAAACTAAGGACAATATCTTTCTACTCCTCCTCGGCTATTTTTTCTGGCTTTACATATTCAATAAATCTGTAGGCAGGAAATGCATTTCTACATTTTATATTTTAGCCAATGGCGAATGCAAACCACAAGGTATTATTTACATCTTTCTTCAGCTTCCAGTGCTTTCTGTGGCTTCAGTCTCCCAGCCATCGCAGCTATCCCAGATCTCCGGAAGTCTTATAAATAAGTCGCTACCATCTCTGCATATGTCCTTTGCTTCTTACAGCTTAACTACCCAAAGAATCCTTCTCCTAGCTGAAGTAACAGCCTTGCAATGTTTAACACAAAGTATTTCAGGCTACTATCCCACCACAGAAACACATTATGAAACTCATAACTTGATTCGATAATGCTTGAATTTCTAAAAAAAAAGGTAAAAAAGCAAAGCCACATTTAGACCATGTACTGTGACAAACAAGAAATGAGAAATAGAAAAACACCAAGCATTTACCACTGGCACAGCCTCTCCTGTGGCATATCTGGGACAGAAGTGCTGCTCGCAGGAGATGAGACCTTTTCTTAGTCAAAATGAATCAGCTGTTTCTGGTTACAAATCCCCTTTGCTAAATCACCTGCACTAACTCAGCTGAAGTTTGAATCTGCCACACCTGTTGAGTTCACAGAGAGGGAACAGGAGCAGCCCCACTGGGGCTTTGTGCCACCCTGCTAGCCCCTGACAGCCACGCACGGGGCAGCCAGGAGGCAAGAGCACTTAAACAGGAGAGATAAAGCACTTCCACCTTTTCAATTAAACAAGCAAAACTGAAAGCAATGATAACGCAGAGCTCAAAATACTGCTCTGAGGGAGCCCGAGTGAGAAGGCAGCATAAACAGCTGCCTAGGTTCCTCCAGCATAAAGCTCAGCCCCCCCGTGCAGCAGAACCCCTGGCAAGCAGGAATCCTGGGGGATACCAGCACCATGCTGCCCACCAGAATCACACACAAGCCTTCCAATCCATGGAACAGAATCATAGAATCGGTTAGGCTGGAAAAGAACACTTAAAATAATTAAGTCCAACTATTCCCATTGAAAGGAGAAAGGTGAAGACACTATAGCTACATTTTTCCAAAATAAAAGAGCTCAGTTGTTTCAACTTGTTTCCCAGTTACAAAAGAAGAAAAAATACTCCACAGCCGTACTTCATAATATTAATTAAATGGAAAATATACTCCTTTCAGTCAAAATCAGTGGAATGAACACTTCGAAAATCAGATGACTTTTTGTTAAAAAATCATCTTAAGCCATTAATTTCCTCTAAGTTTTAGGTTTTGGTTTCTTTAACTTAAAAACAAGTATAGAGTTTGTGAGGGGTTTTTAGTTTGGGGAACTGCTTTCTGTTTCTTTTCTCTCAAAAATGTAACAGAACTTGCCTAAGGGGTTAAGACTCTCTATGCCAAGTTCCACCCAAAATTATTTTTAATGACCAACATTTTTAAACCCTGAAAACTGGAACCACTAATAAGCCCTTAAATTCAGCGGTGCTAGCAGATGCCACCATATTATGTAATTTTTGAAGCAAAAAAACATCTTCTAGCAAAAGCATTTTAATGAAGGTTCTATTAACTAGTCTCCTGGTACCAGGATAAGTCCCCAGGAATGCAACAGAAAAGCCTTCATAGCTGGTTTGAGGGTTTTATTTCTGGAGAAGTGCTGTAGACCACACTCGGGCCTATTCTGGGGTCTCCACTGGGACCCACCAGCAAGTTCTTTTCTCCATCATGTCCATTCCTCTGTGAACCACTCCCTGGCAAGCAAAAGAAGAAATCTCATCACCCCTTCCCCATGTTACAAGATAAATGTCTGCCAACCTACACCTCTGCCTTCAAACCCACTTGCACGCTCCAACAGTGAAACAAACTGAATTATCTGCAACTTCCGTAACCACTGCCTCCTCCCTTGTGTCTTACAGATACTGGCAGCACTAGAAAACCTAATTTCTAAGTGACAATGTCAACAGATATGGCAGAAGTGGCCATTGGTTAAAGTTACAAGTACATACACAAGAGGACAAGCCACATAAAACTCTCTCTGAATAAATGGTGTCAAACTCAATGGTAACAGATGAAGCTCTTCATCCTGCTTCACTTTTAGCAAGAGTAAGGCCATTGCTACAGCAATATCATTACTAGATGGTATTTTTCTGGTAGAAGGAGACCACAGAAATCTTCATCAAATCTTCAGCGGGAAAGTAAGTGAAGGAGAGAATCACAAATGAGAAAATGTAGAAGCCATTCTGTCCTCCAGAAGGCAGCCAGCTTCCCCCTCTACCTCCCTTTTCACCAGTCAACAGAGAGTCTTCAGACAGTCTGCACCTACAGCCCATCATGGGTCAGCAACTGGCCTCTGGGGCTTGGCCTTTACTTCCAGCTCCAATCTTTCACACCCTTGTGGACAGAGGGCAACTTCTGAGCGGCCTTCTCTTGTATTGTCTTACCAGAGAGTTGTGGGGGAACCACTCTACAAATGTAAGATCACACATTCAACAGCTATCAGTTTGAACATTAGTCCTTTAGGAATATTTACATTTATCTGCCAGCAGGTCACATCAATCTAATGGGTTTAATAACTACCAGATCTTTATCAAACAAGTAATGAGGTCAAGGAACAAAAGTTAGATACATTCTCTTTCTCAGGTATGCACAGTACACTTCATCCAGCTAGGAATATTCTGGGGAAAGGGTGGAAAAGACCTACCTATAGGCTGACCTTCTGTGTGCGGATACACTTGTGATGAGTCAGCAATGCTTTTGGGGCTCAATAAGCTGAATTGCTACATTATTATGTACACAGAACTACACCAAAGAATTAGATACTTCTGCTGGTGCAAATGCATGTGCTCACTGAGAGGTGTTAGCCAAAGAAAGCAGATTACATCTGAGCTCCAAAGGCCGAACTGGCTCCCACTTCACTTTCAGATGCCATTCCAAATGTTGATTTATAATGCTGTATGATATAGGACTAGAGCCAAGGCTACTGTAGCAAGGTTCTCTCTTCCCGTGTATGGTACAGCAGAAAGGACACTTCTGCTTACAGCTCTAGGAGCCAGAGAAAATGGAGAACCAGGATCCCTCAACCTCAGGTCTTCAACTACAGTTTGGTCCCTTTGCAAGAGGCACACAGATGCACGGACCCTTGGCACAGGGCCTTTCTGCCTTTTGGATTTTAATCTGAACCCTGAGAAGGCGAGGAAACTGAAGGGCCACAGGAGAGTCTGTCTCAGGGAGCAATGGCTTAAGAGACCAAGTACTCCTATTTGCATTCATGTCCACAGATTTGAGGAAGGCACAAAAGATCAAGACACTCCCCCTACACGAAGCAGCACAGCTTTTCATTTTGAAAGAGAAGGAAGTAATTTTTACTACCTTTTACCTGTCCATGGCATTCTCAAAGCTCATGCAGCTGGCAGGTTAATATGACACTGTGATCATATTAATGTCATCACAAAGGCTCAATACATTCATTATTATGCCAAACCCAGACACTCAGATAATGCCTAACTTGAGCATTACTCTCAAGCATACAAACATACTTACTGCATACTTGCTCACAGGAACTCATATGAAGTCTACTATCCAGATTTCTATCTTGAGAAACAAACTACTTTAAAAAAAAAAAAAAGGAAAATTAAAAAAAACCCTCACACTTCTGTTACTCTGCATTTTCTCTAAGTCTAAAAATTGGTAGCATGTATGACAGGTCCACCTCATTTTTCTTAATGATGTTTTTATTATTCTTTCACTCAATTAAAACAGAAATGGATATTGCATCTTCTGACTGTATAATTGTTATTGTAATCTGTTTTCGATCACTGCTTGGGAAATGGGTCCAAAACAACATAAACTATCCACAGCCTCAGAATACAAGTCATTTTCTTTTACTACGATACTTAAAGAGACATCTATCATGTTGCTCCGCTAACATGTTTGTATTATGGCAAAGAAGTTATTTGTAAGTTGGGAAAAGACATTATGAAAATCACCTTTTACTCCGAAGTATTGTATAACTCATAATTTATAACTACACTCCTTAATAACCATTCAAAATAATAAGGCTGGAAATTGCGCACATCTAATTTTAATATATAAATAATGGAAATGCACATAAACCAAAATATGCTCAAAATATGAATTTATATTACTCTCCAAAAAATAGGCTGGTTATAGTTTTGAAAATAACATGCTTCATTTCCAATATACGCCTGTCAGTTAAATTTATGACAAAACATTCTCCGCGAGTTTAGATTACCAAGATGGTAAATACTTCTTTGTGCTTCCTCACTTATCTGAAGCTTCCGTCCAAATGCTGACAAAAGTCAGCAACTTCTCAAGAGTGAAGTGTTGTTGATACCCAAGTAAAGACAGACTAATCCAGCCCCTTCTCAACATTACAAATAGAATGGAACAGCTGAGAGAGAGACAAAGTAACCTTGTGGCTGTATGCAGCCATACAAATCATGCTTTTGATATAAGAAACTCCCCTCCCGACATTTCATGCCAGGTTTAGTACCTTTGAAAAGATCTGCTGTCAATAGTGTGTCTTTTCATCTCAGTGTGTGTCTTTGGGGAACAAACAAGGGAGAATGTTTAAGTGGAAGACATTTCTACTGCATTCTGAAAAAGCAGAGGGTATATATTACCTCAAGAGATGCTGCAGGTTCATATAAAATAGTGTCTGACAGGTATTAAGATTTTTTTGACCTTCTTTACCTTGCTCACATTGCTACTAACAAGGTACAGTTGTGCTTAAATTATTTAATATTGCATGTCCGTCTGATACAAGGATATCAGTTAGAGCACAATGACTAAACATTTCTAGCCAGATAATTTTCTATTTAGAAAACAAGTCATATGCTTAGACTCTTATCTAGAGCTGCCTGTCCTTTTTCTTCACATTCTTTCTGTTCCCTTCATACAGCTTCTACAAATAATGACAATCTTCTTTTTACAAACATCACTGCATGAAACACCAATAATCATTCAGCATTTGACAAGAAATTGAAAGTATATCTTGAGCTCAGACACAGTATTGCTGTCCTAGCATCCAGTTTACCTTAACATCGATGCAGGGCTCACACTTCATTTTTTAAACAATCTGTAAATTATCTGCGTAGTTTTATTCTAAGTAGAAGTGCCTCCTGGAAGGAGGTTTTACGTAAGTCCTCAGATACTAGCAACATTGACATTCACACCTTTAAAATCAGAGTAAGAATTACACTTAAAAAACCCCAAGCAAAACACAGCACTAACCAATCAATAAAACAAACAAAAAAACCCTTTCAAACATCTTTTGTAAGAGTTTTTAAATGTCAGCAGCCCTAAACTGCTAATAGACAAATGCCAAAATCTTGTATATTTCTAAATCTTCAGGGGACACTCAGTAAGCTAGCAAATAGATTTAAAAATTAAAAAACCAAACAACTAAAAATACTGCTTCATGGTTTTTCTACCTGAAATAGAAGAAATAACACTGGAAATATAAAATATTTTTTCCTTTACCAATATTCAAATCAATGCAAATGAAGACTGGGACAAAATATACTCAATAGATGCAGTACATACTCTCATACAAAGCGCAGGGACTCTGGATAAAAAAAAATCCATAACTATAGAATAGTGACAATATGGACATATCACACATTAAAGCATATCACACATTAAAGCAGTCAACACTTGGGAACGGCCACAAGAACCTCAACTAGGTGGGCTAACAACTGCCCCCAAATGAAATAGCAAAGAGTATTTCTGTCTTTCATAGCACTAATCAATGTAAACTCATTTGCCTGTAGCCCTGCAGCAGAGACGCTGCTGATGAGCATTCTGCAACAAGTACAAAGCTTCTTGGAGGGCAATTTTTTTTTAGTATCGCTAGAGGCTAGAAAACATTTCTCAAAAGCCCTCAAATACTCAGCTGCCTTTTGTCTGCTGTGACTATTTCTTACATCTGCATTAGTGACACATGCCACCGTGGGGACTGATGCAGCTGACCCCGGACATTTGGTACAGTAGGAACCAATTACCACAAGGCGATTTTTTCCGAGCTAGAAAGGGCTCTGGCTCCTTGTTCAACACAGTGGGCTGGTTTCAAAGCCACTGCGAGCTTCAAAAGGAGAGCACGCTCCTTTGGTAGTTACAGAGTATGAATCAGGCACAGGTTATCTCCAACAAACCCCCGTGCTATCAATTCAAAGGGACTTGGTAATACTTTATACCTTGAAAAACTGAGCCTTTAATCTGAAAAACACAGCAGTAGTTACTAATTTAACTAAATTACGAGGGGCAGTAATTAAAGGCCTAACTTAGCTATGCCTTGCAATTTGGGACTCAAAAGAAAATCTTCCCAAGTTTTACAGATTTTCAGCTATTTTAAAAAGTTTAAAAATAAGATTTAAAAGCAGGTTGAGGACTGCTCAATCACAAAAATAAGAATTTTCCTAAACAGGTCGCACAGATGTTTGGTGAATATAAATACATGACTGCAATAAAACTCTCCATTTTACAGCACCATAGTTGTCATATTGTATTACCATGTTCTGTGTCAATGCGAGTGACAAAAATCTTACTGGTTCAAGTATTTCACTTAAGCTCCAGACCACCGCTGTGGCCCTTTTGCTCCCCATTCCACACAGACATCTCTAAAGAAAACATCAATAATAGAAAGTAACTGCAAAAATAAATATTCAGGCTAGCCTCTCCATGAAGAATACTAAACTCAAATACTTTTAAAGGAATCCTAAAGTAAGTGATACCATCTGAAAGTCCATGCTACAAACTAGAAAGTTTCAATATGACACAGCTGTCTATTGAAATGACGACTTGATTACAGTTACATTATGCCAGGTTTTTTCTATTTTTAAATCAAGATGAAATATTCAGCATCGGAATTGTATTTAAATAGAATATAAGGACTCCACAAAATTAAGTATTTGGGAAAGGAATCTTCAAACTTCACTTCTAAATGTTTATTTATAATACTAAAAGGTTAATACTGTTGGCCTTGCTTTGATGTCCGAACTCTTCATCTAAATTCAGAGTCAAAAATAAGTCACTATTTAATTTCTTGAAAATACGTTACCTCATTGGCATCTTTAAAGTTTTGAATATGATTTTGCCGTCTTCTTTAGGCACAAAACACAGCTCTGGGGAGTCACTGAAACCTTCCGTTAAGGTGAGTTTGTCAAAGAATTGCCCTATAAATAATTGACAATAAATATACTATGCTCTATCCCAGTGACATCAAGAAAAGGTAGGATCCAACTTAAAAAAGGAAGAGTAAACAGAGAATTAAATTAATATGGATTATTTCAATTATGTTGGTTGCTTTTTCTTTCCTTTGGTTTATGATAAGAATAACAGCATGCAGTTAACTAACACGGCCATGGGTGTGGAAAAGAAACAGGGAGATGACTTGAAACACTTAGGAACTGTTGCAGGGGAAAGAAAAAAAATCTTACTACCACTAATCTTAAATCTTGAATTCAAAATTGTTGGTGTCTTTCTGCAGATGCAACTTAAGGGTTCCAAAATTACCCTAAACATCAAATTATGTCTAGGTCATTGAATGGGTGGATACCCTATATTCTGTTTAATGCATATGTTCAATTGTACACGCACTTCAACCAACTGTGCCTTTATTTTAATAACAGACCAAGTACTGAAAACACATAAAGAAAGACTATTTTTCTACCTCAGCAAAAATATGGCTGATACACTGCATGACCCTTCAGGAATGACTGCTCTGTTTGTTCCATTTACATGATATAGCCTGATTTGAAAAGGGAGAAAGGGGTGAAAATGAGCAAAAATACCAGAAACTCATTTTTAACAATCAGTCCCGGAAAAAAAAAAAAAAACTGTCTTGCTTTTCTTACTGTTCCTGTTAGAGGTTTCTTCCTCATTATACATCAGAAACATGTAAAATGCAAGATTTTACATTTCTTCCAAAACCCTACTGCATCATATAAAAATTAAATGCAACATTTTCCAACTATGCAGCCACAGAAAAAATATAAAATATAAACGTAAAACATAAAAACACATCTCTGCTGGTTCCTGAAACTAACAAGGATTTGCGGCTTTCACAGTTCTGTATTTCAGTGCGCTTAATTCTTTCCAATAGCTCCATATTTCTTTCAGGCAGCAGGAAGGTATTCTTCATCTAGGATCTGGGCAGGAGTCTAAAACTTCACCTTTCGCTTTGCTCAATTCCTAAGGACAAGTGAAACACTTCCTTACTGCTTTCAGGATGCCATGTTAACTAACCACTTAGAACAGAGGAGCAAATTTGATCAGGCTGTATTCTTCATCTGCACAGAAGTGAATTTTTGCTCCAGTCAAGCGCCTTAAATCCTTGTAAAGATATAAAAGGTAGTACAAACCCTTCCATATTTTTACAGAAATATCTAGAATGGACTTTGACAAACAGCTCTTTAACCATCAGCCTGTGCTTCTGTCACCCCAGAGATATATTAAAACTGATTTCTAACTACACTTAAGCAGACATGACCACAATACACTGAACTTTAGGGGGCTCACAGCAATCAGCAGCAGCGCTCCAAAGACTCACTGCATCCACGTTTCTGTTACATCTGACTTCATACAAACTCCATAACTACAGCTACTGATTAACATCCTGATCATACACTTTGGTTTGAATTGCCCGAAAGCTTTTCCCTCCATTAATATTTTGTAAATTGAATCACAGTTTTTAACAGTTACATTAATATGAACATATCAGACTGCATCAAACTAATCTAAACAAAAAATCATTTCCCGTTTTAAATCTGAACATGCTCCCTTGGCTATCATTTGATTTTATGCTTCTTTTTCAGTAAAATCAAACTTCAGAACAGCTCATTCTGCATCCTGGCATTTTAAGCTGCTTTCAGAAGCTTTTGACGTTTATTTTCTATGCTCTTCAAATCAACACACACATATATATGCACATCCACTCTTACACAAACAGGTTCACAAACTGCAATCAACAATTCTGTAAATATAAGTTTCCTAGTCATTAATCATCTCTCTTTTTTTTAATCCTTATGGAGTGAATTACTAACTGAGAGGAGACGCCAATTCTAGTAAGTGAATGTTACCCAACAGGGATATAAAGCTGTCAACACCATAGTGCTCTTGCTTGCTCTAAACTCTCTCCCAGGCTTCATATGTTTTTTAAAGCGATATTAGTCTTTTTTTCCAAGGAACCTTACTCTCCTTAAAATCTGAGCACTTGTGTTTTATTACATACAGGTTTTAAAACAGACTGGTCAGATAACAGCTGAAATATTTCAGAAGCGCTGGGTTAGTCAGGCAAACCAAAACTGGACTCTAATACATTGGACTGACGCTAACAACACTGTAAACAGTACCAAAACTTTTAAATCCCCTATTAAACACAACCTTTAAGACCTCGTTTATCTTTTTAGTGACCTTCACTAGATTATTATAGCTGCTGTAATGGCTCTCTGAATTAAGGACATTCACGTTAGGAATAAAAAACCAGGAAAGTCATAGCGCAAAATTTCTCATGAGAACAATTGATTTTCTGTTTGCATTACATAAGCTAATTTTAAAACACTTTTTCACTCACAAAACTAGAGAGAAAGCTAGAAACACCGATAGCATTATATTTCTCTATTTCTCAGGGAAGTCACTAGAAAAATAATTGCAGCAAACAGTACGATTATAAAACTGGTTACCAAAGGTCATCACACTCATCATAGCTGCAGATAGTTGAGAGCTTATTGCTCTGTTCTCACGAATTAACTTCAGAAACTGATATTATTACAACAAAATCCACTTGACAAATAGGAAGGAATTTCAGCATTTACATATCTAAGGGCCAAAATGAGATGAGAAAAAGAATTGCTAGCATTTGGCGTTGCTTTCAAAATCTTTATATACACACTATGGAATTAAAAATAAAACAAAAAAACTTAAATGGTCTCTAGTTTTCGGTAAAGTATTTCCATTTTTGTCCTAAATACAATTCACATTCAGTAAGTATTAGCACTTGTTAAAGCCCAAGAAATAAGAATAAACAGAAAAACTGGCAACTGAAGCCTTGCATGTCACTTCACTATGACTTTCAATAGTTTCCTTTTTGTCAGACTCTAGGCACAATAATAGGAGAGTCCCTATCAGTATTTACTTCAAATAATTTTTATACTAATTTACCAACAAATTTAAAGTAAGCCCATCCACAAATGTCTACAGATGCATTTCACAACTCCAGTGAAAAAAATTACTAACACCACAGTAATCACTGCAAAGCCACAGACTTCCAAAAATACCTGAAACAGGTGTGATCTGCATACAGGAAAAGATCACTTGATCATAACAGGTTCTTAAAGATCAAACTTGAAAAAGAGCAGAGGGAAAATATCTGGAAATTAGTTATGTTGATTTATTGTAAGAGTATTTCCAGAAGAAAAAAAAAATCAATTTTAAACAGCACCATTATCTTATTAAAAAAAAAGTCTGCCTTAACTAATTTAGTATTGAGTATTATAGAACCTAGGTAAGTATTCAGAAAGGAATCATTTTTTTCTTGCTTTCAGTATCAATAAGGAGTAATGAATAACCTTTATTATGAACAGCCTAAACCCAAAGAGACTGAGACTGTTTAAAGAACACCAGCTAAGAAAAAAGAAAAAAAATTACTCCTGCATTTCTTATTCCCCCACACTTCTACATTCCAGTCTACAACACCTTTATACATGAGCTGAAAAGTAATGAATGAAAACTCAAGCTCTTAAAAGTTTGCTTTCAGAAATGAAAGTCTTTTTCTTAAGTGGAAGAGATCTTCCACAACTTAATAGGCCAGATTCAGGCTGAACCACCAGTATAACTATAAAAGCTGCTGAATTTCTCTTGGATAATACAGCTGCAACTAGAAAGCAAACATATATTCCAAAACATTTAAAAGAGTTCTGTTAAAGTATATTTCTATAAATGCCCCAAGGAAAAATATTTCAGCTCTAATTCTAACATTCCTTTAAAAATCAAGCAGCTTTAATGCCGAAGTCTTGAAAAATGCATGCAAAACTACATACACTCCTTTTTATATGATTAGCTAGTTCCTTTTTACAATTATTCAACAAATTATTTCTTCAGCAATTTCTAAGTGGAATAGTATTACAAGTCTTTCACTGCAAAGCTGTTTCTTCTTCTTCCATACACTGGAGGAACACGGAGAAGAGGATTAAAAACTAGATATATAGAAACATAAAAAAACTAGTGAGCTCTCTTACCCTTCATTAGGTATATAAATGAATCCTATGCTTTTAAAATAAAATCTGCAGCTCCTTAGCAAACTTCAGCAATTAGGAAGCCTATTGAGCCAAAGAGGTCTAAAACAAGCATCTAATGGTAAAATCGCTAAATAAACCTCACGTAATAGAGAGTCATGTGACGACTATTTCAATGTATCTCTCGAAATGCCAGTTACACAAACTCCCTGTGTACAAACAACTACAATTATGTTACCGCTCTGCTTATTTTAAAACGCAAATACAGAGGTTTTTTTAAGGTAAAGTTATTGGTGGCCTTTCCTGCAGTATTCTGTTCACAACAGCTGGTTAATTTCAAGATCTTTAAATATATTTTTTCTAACACGAGGCTGCACTGTCTCAAACACGACGGCATCAGAGTTAAGAGGAAAAAAGAAGGCATTTAAGAGAAGTAACTGGAAAGTTTATCTGCTTGGAACAAAAGTAGGGAAAAAAGCAACCATGCACTTAATATCCTCTTAACACAAAACTGACCAGCAACTTGATAGCAAAATAAGAAAGATTAAGTATCCTAGAGAAACGCAGGAAAACTGAAAAACTAATGCCCAATATATTTGCTGAAAAAGCTGAACCTTACACATGCCCTATCCTCTTTTACAACAACTGCTACAAAATGCTACTTACCGAAAGAAAAATAAAATCCCAAAATGCAACCATAAACGCTACCATTTTTCCCACCCTGGTGACCCTATTCTCAAAGCTGTGACGGTGGGTGTTAACGCAGCTAAACTGGTGTCACCTGCATCCGTGAAGGCAGCCCGACCGCCCGCACCCATCCCGGAGGCGCTGCCCAGGCCCGCCGCCCGGCCGCTGCCGTGCCCTGCGGGAGCGCCGGCGGGCAGGGGGATGCCCGTGGGCTGCCCCAGGACAATCCGCACCAACAAAGCGCCGAGCGCAGGACACGCTCTCACCCCGTTACCCTCCCGCAGGATCAGCCCTCGCCTTTTGAGAGCTGCCCGGCCAGAGCCCGGCCCGGGCTGGCCTCTTTCGGCAGGCGGCCTTCTAACACCGGAGGGCTGCGCGCCGCATGTCCGGTCCAAGTCCTCCCGCAGAACCCCATCACCGCAGCGGTGCCGAGCAGCCAAATGCTTGCCCAAGAAAGCGGGCAGCAGCCCTCCAGCTGCCACTCGGACTTGCCGGGCCCTCCGCGCACGGTGCCGACCCGCCCGCCACACGCTTCACCCGGGCCCGCCGCCCTGCGCGCCCCGGGCGGCGGAGCCGCCGCGAGCGCGGCCGCACGGTTACCTCCCACGGGCTTGGTGACGGCGCCGTTGGGCCTCCCGCGGGTGCCCATGGGGCTGCCGTTCTGCTCCAGCCTGGCCACCTTCCCGGGGGGGGGCCCTTTGACATCAGGGCTGCCGCTGCCTCTGTCGGGGCTGTCCCGCAGACAGGGGCTCTCGCTCCTCCGCTCCATGCTCGGGGACGCTGCTCCCGCTGGCAGGTCGCAGTAGAAGGAGCACGGACCTAGGGCGAGAGAAACAAGGGGCGCTTCAGTGGCCGCTGGCCAGTACCGGGCCCCGCTCACCCGGCCGGGCCCCCGATGCGCGTCTCCAGAGCGGTTCAGCTCCGTGAAGCCGGGCGAGTAGCGGCCGGGTGCGACGCCGCACCGCTCCCGCCGCCGGAGCCGGCCCCGCTGAAAGCGAGCGGTTCCCCTCACCCGCCCGGCGCCAACCTGCCGCGGGCGGGGGCAGGCAGTGCTGCGCCCCGGTTCCCATCGCGCTCGGCAGGCAAGCAGCCCAGCCGCCTGCCGCAGCCAGGTGCTGCGCCCCGGGTACGGCCACAGTCCCGGCCCACCCCCGGGGGCCGCGGGGAAGAGGCTGCCAGTCCAGACGGCCCCGCTGGCACGGCCCCCCCGCGCCGGCCAGCTGTGCAGCCACGGAGTAGCCGGCTGCTGGCGAGGAAGCCTCTAGCGAGCGGCTCCCGCGAACTGCCGCTGTACTTACTGCTTATAGCCTGTCTGTAAGTTGGCTGAGTTGGGCTCTGTCCATGGATCAGAAGTAGAGAATCCAGGGTGGAAAGTTTTCCTGTTTCCTTCTCCCACGCCGCGTTCTTCGCTTCTACTCCTTCCCCCCACCCCCAGCCCCTTCCTCGCCCTCCTCCGGGGGTGCTGAGGCGGCGGGGCCGGGGCGGTTTCCCGCGGGGCGGCAAGGGTAGAGCCCCGTCCCGGAGGGTCGCGGGTGGCGAGCGGAGCGGAGAGGTCGGGACGAGGGGGCGGGGAGGCGTGGGGCCGTCGGCTGCGGCGCAGAAGAGAAGGGAGAGGGAGCCGACTTCTCACACCTTCAGCGGAGAAAATCAATACCGGGGGAAACAGGGGGAGGAGAAGAGGAGGGAGCGCCGCTCTCCCGGGCTCCGCGGCGGCGGCGAGTGCCTGGCAGCGCGGAGAAGTGGCGGCGGCGGCCCCCCGTGTGTCACTTTCAATCGCTCCCTCCCCTGCCAACGACAGCAGCGGCAGGAGGGACTCGCCACAGAGAGCAGAGAAACGGTTATTAGTTGCGTTGAGTCATCGAGGCAAAGTGAGTCCTTTTTGGGGTTGTCCTTGCTTTCGGGTTTGGTGTATGTGCACGCCTGTGTGTGTGTGTCTGCCTGTCTGTCTGCGCGGCGTTCCCGTCCCAGGGCTGTGCATCCCAAACATCGCCACCCCTCCTCGCCTTGACACCCCTCCCCCTCCCCGCCCCCCCGCAAAAATCAAGTCTCGCTGCTACCTCGGAATCGGGCACAGACGGGCACGCAGCAGCCCACCTCCTCCCGGCCCGGCCCGCCCCGCGGAGCCCCGGCCCCGCTGCGCGCACGGGTGGGAGGCAGAAACCCACCTGGCAGGAAATTAAAGACCAATAAATAAATAATACATCTCACACGCGAAAAAGGAGCGCAGTGCCGCGCGAAGGGAGGGCAGGCTGGGTGGGGAAGGGGAAGCGTGGCAGGACGACGCGGTGGTGACAGGAGAGACCCAGGGCAGAAAGGCGCAAGGGCAGGGGCAGTCGGGCTGGAGGAGGGCTGAGAGGGACGGAGAGGAGGAGGAGCCGGGAGAAGGGGAAGGGCGGGGGGGCGGATGGTGGGGAAATGGGAGTTGGGGGACACCGGACGGACCGAGGAGGAGCAAAGCTGCCACCGGCATTCAGTCTACACGCCCGGTTTGGTCCGATGCAGCCCGTGCGACCTCGCCGCGTCCTGCCACCCGCCCCCCACCCCCGTCCCCCTGGGAACCGACCGACCGCGGGGATGCTCCCGCAACCTCTCTCCGCCGGGGCGAGGCCACAGTAACTTTTCCCGGTGCGGTGGGGGCTGCCGCCCCGAGGGCCGGTCGCGCTTCCTCCAGGCCTCCAAGAGCCAGCGACCGGCCCCAGGTAGGGCCCCGCCGTCGCCCTGTTCTCCGCGCCCGGCTCCAGGCAGTTACCGGGGTGGTCCTGAATAATTGATGGCGGGGGCCAGGAGAAGGTGACAAGCGGGCAGGGAAGCGCTACTGCTGCCGCCGCTAAATTATTTAATAGCGGAGCTCCGGGTAGGGCATGACAGCGCTACCTAAGTGCAGCCAGTGGTGCGGGCAAAGCTCCGGCCGGGAAGTCGAAGCGGGGCGGGATCGAGCCCCTCACCAGTCCCAGGGCGGCGAGCGGTCACCCGGCAGGCAGGCAGTCCCCTCTCTCTCTGATGCAAGGTGCACCGCGCCGCTCCCGGGGGCCGGCGGCGGCGTGGGAGCGTCTCCCGGCGGGGCCATGCCCCGCGGGCGCCCCGAGGACCCGCAGCGCCCCCTGCCCGGCCCGGGGGGCGCGGGGGAATGAGCCGGCGGCCCCGCGCCGCCGAGCCCTCGCCGCCCGCCCGGCGGCGGAACGAGACCCACGTTAAGGTGGACCGAGGGAATCCCTTCTGGCGGAGGGGGGCGGGCGGCGAACGGGCGGCGGGGAATGAGCCGGCGGCGGCGGGCACCCCAAGTGCCCCGACACCCCCCTCCTCCACCTCCCCCGCCGCCCGTCCGCGGCTGGCTCCCTGCGCGGCGCCGCCCTCCCTGCCGTGCTCCCTTAAGAGCTCCGTCTTTTACGGTGGCGCCGGAGGGTCAAAAAAAAGGGGGGTTAGTGGGGAGCGGAGCCCCCCGTCCCGGGCACGGCGACACTAGGGACCTGAGGGAGCATCACGGCCACCGGGCAGCCCTGGTGGCAGATCTTCGTTCTTCCCGTAAGCGCCCGGGGACAGTAGGGCGGGCAGCAGTGGTTGCCCCGAGCCCGCATGCAGCCGTCCCAGTGCTGCCTCGGGGTTTGGAGGAGGGTCAGGTCCCCACAGGAGATCAGCTGCCGCCGGTACCGCTGCGCCCCTCCTTCCCTCCGAGTGGCAGTGACAGCCCACCCGAGCGCTCGGGTGTCCCGGTGAGCTCCGGGCCGCCCCTGAAAATAGTGCCAGGAGAAGCAGCGGATCTCGGGCAGGGTAAGAGAAATCAGCCCTTCGTTCCACATCCGACCTCCGGGCCGGCCCCGAAAAGCAGTGCCAAGTGCGGCTTTCCCCGCCTCGGCCGAAGCACTCGTGTCTCCCCCCGCCTCGGCAGGGGCAGGGGGACCCGCCGCCGAAGTCTGGACGCGGTGCCAGCCTTGACCCGGGACAGCAAGCCGTGAACGCGGGTGGGAGCCGCGTCCCATCGCCGGCTGAAGTCGGGGGGAGCCAGAGAAGATACGGGGAGCAGCGGAAGGCCGAGGGCGGGGGGCCGGGATACCGCCAGGGCCGGGGCTCCGGGAGCGGTCGGAGAAGCGAGCGGCGGTGCCGGGAACGCGCAGGCTGCGGAGGAGAGAGCGCGGCGGCTGCCGCCAACCAGGTCTCCTGCTTTCCCTCTCAGAAACCTGCCTCAAAGTTTGGAGAACTCTCTGTTTTCTTTTTAAATAACCCGATCTAACTTTTCTCCCTTGTCCGTTCGTCCCCGTCCCCCCTCCCCCCAATTTGATAAAGCTCAGCAGTGTGGAAGTTAACGTTCTTACATGGAAGTTAACGTTTTCTACCAGCTATTGAATAATTGAATAATGTTTTGTTCTTACCTTTGATGTTGAACTACGAATGCCCGCGGATCAATGGCCGGAAAGTTAGAAGAATTGGTGATTTAGGACTTCAGTACTTCTGGAAAAAAAAATGCCAATGGTTTAGCCAGGATCTTCCCTGTCTGATTCGTTACTATTATTATATCTGATGATGTGGATGGATGGAGAGACTCAATCCAAGCCCATTAATGAGGTATTTTATAAACACCACCGTCTGAAGATCTTCATTTACATTTTGTCAGTGATCCTTTCCTTAACAGCGGAGACGTGTGGCGACAGCGCGATTACAGGACTTTAGTAAAGCTCCTATAAGAGTACAACTGGCTTGTTAATCGATTAATATTTTATTAAGTGTAAATATTTTATAAAGTTTTTAGGAAAACTATCGATTCTAAATTATTAAACTAGTCAGAAGGGCATTTGAATAATGCATACAATTAAATACATTTAAATATATATGTAGCGATTGCTTCATTTGCAATGAATCCCCTGCACCTTTCTCTTGCTTTCGTTTTTTTCTCCACGGGCAGCTGGTTTCTCATTTCCGCGTTCACTGGAATATCACAATTACCGAATATGTGTTTAGTCCGTATTTATAAACCGAATGTTTACATAAAATACTCCGAGAAAATAACTTTGAAATCGGAAGCCGTAATGATTTGAAAATTTTGACGTGGAAGCAAAGGGGCTTGGTAGTGAAACCGAGGGAAACGTAACCGAGTTCGTATAAATGTTGTTGGGTAACTTCTGTTTTGTAAACATCACTTAATTTATGAAATATGATGATTTTATGAAGTATGATGCTTATTTTTCTTTTACATATTTTTTTCCCAATAAAAGACTTTTCTCCCTGTTTCGAATTACAAACGTTTTCCCCCCCCCCAATTGCATGATTTTCACATGTCCCTATTTCCATTGGAAAGAAAATATTATTTCCCATTGCTTTCCTCACCCGTATTCAATGTCGCAATTAAAAAACAACTATTTTTAAAAATATTAATAATATTAATAACTTATTTTTCTTTTTCTAACACGAACTCCGGTACGAGAATTTTCTGCTTTCTCATTCTGATGGGAGCAGGAGTGGATGCGCTCCGGGTGCCCAGCGCTCCTTGTTACGGAAGTTTGTGGAGCCCTTCAGTCGTTGATTACCAAAAAATTTTGAACAAAAACACCTCCTTGGAAAGGTTTGGCTTTCATTAACTACCGCTTTTAAAGCCAAAACGCATGGAAGCCCACACAGGCTTCAGAGGCGGGCGGCTGCAGCCGGGGCTGCCGCGACCTCCCGGGCCTCCGCTGCCCGCGATGCCGCCCCCCGGGCCGGGGCAGCTCTCGTCCTACGCAGCCGGGCCGAGAGCTGGTCCCCGTGGGTCTCCCCGAGGCAGGATCCGCCGGGCGTTCTCCTCATCTGTTGCTTTCTCCCCCTTCCACCCGGTATTTCCCAGGGGCTGCGGCGCCCGCGGGACGAGAGCCTCACCGCGAGGCTCGGCCGGGGCTGAGCGCTGTGGCCCGGGCCGAGGCGAGGTCCCCGGCGCCGCACGCTGGGGTCCCGGGGGACACTGACCCACGGCCCGCGGGCGCTGCCTCGAAGCGCAGAGGACCCGGGCTGCCACAAGGGCACAGTGGCCGGCGGGCTGGGAGCGGGATGGCCCCCAGCACCGGCGAGGCAGCTCTGGGTCCCTTCGGGTTGGCGGATGTAATCCACACTGCCAGGACGCCGGGTCAGGAGGAGAGAGGAGAGGAGAGAGCGGATCCCACAGGCGAGGGCTCCGGTCTCTCCGCTTGGCGAGGGCTCCATCGCGGCGAGACCCGAGCCCGCGGATGCTCCTGCGGGCCGCGGCCGGGACCACCCGCCCGACCCGTCCCGGTGCCTTCGCCTTTGCACAGCGCCATCGCGCGGGCACTGGCGCCGCCGCAGCCCGACGCGGCCGCTGCTCTCGCCCGCCCGCGGCCCCGGCGGTGCGGAAACGGCGCAGCACCTGCCGCGGGGCCGAGCGGGGCCGAGCGGGCCCCTCCCGCCGCCCTCCGCTGCGCCCTCGGCCCTTGCAGCGCCGCTCCGCCCTGCCACCTTGCCCGCCGCGCCATATGCCGTCGAGGCTCCGACACCCTCTCCCGTCCCGCGGCCCGGCCCGGGCCCAGCGGTGGCCCAGGCAAACCGGCGGTGGGAAGCGCGTAAGGACCGACCTCCTGCCCAGCCGCGCCTTATTCGCGCTCCCCTCGCGGTCCGGGAAAGGCGCTGGGCAGCCGAGGAGCCAGGCCGCCGCTGCGGGGTGGCCCCGCCATCGAGCGCTCGCTGTCGGGGACGAGCCATCTAACCCTGCCGCCGTAGGAGGGGTTCTCGTCCCTCCGCACTACCGCGATCCCTCTTTCGGCGGCAGGTTCACGAGGGGAAGCCGAAATGAAACTAAAATATCCTTGAGCCCAATAACGGGAGGAGCCCGGCTCTGCCCGCATCACTTCGAGGGGAAAGCTCTGGCTCCAGCCGACAGTGCCGGCGGGAGCACGGCACCGGCCATCGCCGCTGCTTTCCCCCTGCAACCCAAGCCTAAAACGGCGGCTGTCCGGAGGGGGAGCGTGGCGGATGCTGGGGCGGCCGCCGGGCCGCCTGGCAAGTCCCCCAGCTCCGCGGCATAACGCCTCGGCCCCGCGGGAGCTGGCTCTGCATCCCCTGAACACCGCCGGCTGCCTCCAGCCCCTTTGGGATCCACGCGGCTCGTTCGTGCTGTGCCAGTGGAATAACAAAAATAATTTTTAAAAAACCAAACCCAAAGCGTCTTCACGTCGTCCGAGCTCCGACCAAAGGGTTTCGGGACAGCAGTATCTCTGCAGACCTACCCGCGCTTCCATCCTTCCCCCCAGTGGTTTTATTAATGAGCCTTTTGCTGTTAACGCTGGTTTATATGGAGAAGGAGCTGCGGACAGCAGACAAGCAATCGCTTCAGCCAGACGTACACAGGGAAGGGAAGGGAACGACTCGGCCGGAGCCGAGTAGCACGTAATAAACTATTAGACCGTATTTCGGTGCCCAGGAGGCAGCCCAGCCCCGGCCGAGGCGGGCGCAAGGAGCGGGGCTCACCGGCAGGCCGGGCCGGCTGGACGCCTGGTGCGGAGTTGAGCTGGCCGCTGCCGGAGTCCTGCTAGGCTCTCTCCTGCTCTCCGGCTCCCCACTACGTCCTGCCGCTTCCCCGTGTTCCTTATACACGTCTCCAGATCTTGGCTTTCCCCCTTGGCCCTGGGCTTGCGTTTTCCCGCAATCACACGCTGCAATGCTAACCGCAAGGGAATTCCTCCGTGAGATATCAAGCTCATCGACCGACCTCACCTTAACAGACTTCGAGATTCTTCAGTATTGCATGGCTTCTTTAAAATAGTTCTGTTTAGATTTGTAAACTGTCAGGAGCAGAGAGCACAGACCGAAGCGTTTGTGCCCTGTGGCTCTTTTCCTTCAAATTAGCAGCTTATAGCTGGAAATGAAGGAAGAGTTTTGCCACCTTCGTTGCAATTAAGGAAAGTTCCCTAGATCCGAGAGAGAAGTAACTAACAAGCCACTCCACCCGAGCACCACCAACTGCGACTGCTCCTTCGCCGCAGCCTAAGGCCACTCCAGTGCCGTTTGCCCCAGGCCGGGCGGTGTCCCCCGCTTCACCCCGAGGTGGCCGCTCCGAGCGGCGCCGGGACGGGAAACGAACGTTCCGCCTGCCGCGCACTGCCCGAGCTGCGGCGTGAACGAATGCGGGAAGGGGCTGCAGCACAGAGCCGCCACCCTCGGCGCGGGAGCCAGCCCAGCCCCTGCCTTTACACCCCTAATGTGCCTAAGGGGCGCAGGGTTCCGGGGAAACCCGCTCTTCCCTTCCAACCCCGCTGTCGCCCGGGGTGAGAACGAGTGACGGCGGGGCTCTGCAGGACATGCCGAGCGTGCAGGGCTGAGGACTCGTACCCCGAGGCACGAACCATTTTATTACAACAATTTACGTAAATTAGCAAGATAGCATCCTTGCTGTCCCGCCAGGCTCCGACCTAGAAGCAAAATACCACCCGGCCAGGTTGGACACCACCGCCTCACAAGGGCTCAAGTGCTCTCCGAGTTCCTACGGCCGGCGGAGACCACATGAGAGTACAGATCTCAACAGAACCAGGAGAACAGAGTCGATTCCGAGCTCCCTCCCCATGAGCTTCCCAACGAGCTGAGCTCAACCCTAGCCCCGCCGCTCAGGACGCGGTGCTCATTAGCAGCTGTCCTTTGGACAGAGCAGGGTGCTGTTCTCCTCCTAGATCCAAACTTTTTCTCTCAACAGATACTCTTATCTGCGTAAGCCCGTTTTAATTAAAACTTCAGTAAATGGGTAGGGAGAACCCACTGCTCTGCGGCACAAGGCAGCAGTTCCCGCCGGCTCCTGCCACGCGAAATGGTGCTCAGGGAGCAGACGCGTGGCGGGACCGCACGGGGCCCCGGTGCCGGCCCCCAACTCCCGCCCTCGCTCCCCGCCGTTAGGCTGAAGCCAAAGGCAGGGCAGCCTGTGACAAAACAGCCCGGCCGGCAGCTGGGGTGCCCGGCTGAACGCTTAGAGTTTTCTGCGCAAGTAACTGAAGGCTGCGGATCTGCTTAGAAAAATAGGGGCAGACAGTGAAGGGGATTTCGAGTGAAGATAAACAACAGGGGTTTATTGAACTATAAAGGCTGGAAACGCCTTTGAACAAATCGAGGAAACGCATCCTAATACACACGAGCCGCAAATATCGCGTAGCCTGCTGGCTCCTGCAAGAAAGTAGATCAGATCCTCCCGGCTGCGCCACGAACCTGGCTTGTCTCTGGCGGAATCACCGCAAATGGAAAGCTGACAGGGTAACGCTCAGTCTGTTTAGGCTTCCGCAAGCCCTGTACTGCTACCTACGGGGCTCAGCAAGGCGCTCCCTGCAGAGGGGTCACACATGGGGCCCAGGGGCAGGAAAGGGCCAAATCCTGTCGCTTTTCCTCCTGCAAACAATCCTATCGTCTTTCCCTGCGACCTCAAAACTTCGCCAGGCAATATGCGCCTACACTTAAAAGATTTTCGGGGCTTGAGTTCGTACTTGGCCCGTGAAAGGGCCCCTTCGGGGTTCGGGGCTGTCCGCCTGCTCCCAGCACCTTAAAGGGTGGCCAAAAATCGGCCCGCAGCCCGAGGCACCCCCGGTAGCCTTGGCGAGGCGGCTTCCTTCAACCTGGCTTCTCGATGCGGCGGATCGAGGCAGAAGCCTATGAAGCAGATACCGGGGCAGCTGGGAACTGGGGGACGCTATCCTGAGCCTGCCCGCCTTTAACCCGCCGGGCTCCGCGGAGCTGATCCCCCTCTACTTCCACAGTCTCTGACGAGGCTGTCTCCATGCCACCCCTGCCCCGTTCCTGAGGAGCAAGCAGGACGCGGAAGTGGCCGGAAGCAAGTGCTCGGCCGCCGGCGGGGGCTGCCACCTCCAAGCCCCGCAGTACGGCCTCAGCCGCCGTCGGCGGAGCCGCCGTGGCCTCGGTAGCTGCGTGACCACCGTGCCCAGGCAAGGCACCGCTGTCAAGGAGCGAGAGCAATTCCACCTAAAGTCTCTTCTTCCTCCAGCCCTTGCGTTTCCCCCGGCCGCCCTGCCCCCTCTCCCCCCCGCCCCCCTCCGCCGGAGGGGCCGCCGGCCTGCGCGCAGCCAGCGCGCTCCCGTGACAAATTTCAGGTTTGTAAAAGGACGGGTGAGAATTATCCACCGTTTGAAATCCCATTATAAAACCAGAGCAGACGCAGTGTGCTCCCCGTCACGGAATCGCTCCAACTAAATCAGCTTCTAACAAGAGAGTTTGTCCCCAGTGGGGACAGCAGCTCCCACTTACTCTGTTCCGTGAACCGCTGCACTTCTGCCCCAGGAAGCCCTTCAGCCACACCGTCTCTGCGGGAAGACACAGTTATTCCTTTCTTGCCAGCGTGTCGCTGGGATCCAGAAGCCCCCCAGTTCCCCGGCCGGCCGAACGGGCCCGCGCCGCTGCCCCTGCAGGGGTCCCAAGCCCCCGCAACCTCCCACGCCCCGAAAGACGAAACGCTCCAAGATCTCTGCGCTTTGTCAACGCAACGAAGTATTTGACAGTCACAATTACCTGTAAATATTCTGATCGTTTTGTATACGGGACACTTTTTGCCTTAAGCCTGGCAAGCCTCACACTAGCGGAACTGCAACACTACCGCAACTTCACCGCGGCAGACGGCAAAATTCCGCGCTCCGCTCTCGGCACTGAGTGCGATCTTTCTCGGTACCGCAGAATCCAGGAGCGAGCGAGAGATCTACCGCTTCCCTCTCTCCACACCCTGAAGCGCAACAGCTAAACAGTCAATTTAAAACACTAACATTTAGGCGAGAATTCAAATCAGTCACAGGAAAAAAAAAAAAAAAAAAAAAAAAAAAGAAAAAAAAGGGAAAAAAAGGATGCCTGTTATCAAATCATGCTTTCGGTCAGAATAAACGAGTTCACTCGCTGGCAGATAAGGTTTTCTAACATATTGGCATCCGCAGTTTAAGAAAAAAATAATCATGAGGTCTGAGATGGTCACCACTACCTAAACTGCGAGATTTCATAATCGGTCTTCCCATTTTCCACTACAACCTCTCCCTTCCCTACCCATCACATCACAATGATTAGCAGCGCGGAATTACCTGTCTGCTTCTTTGTGTCTCCTTCAAGTAAAGAAGGTAAAAGTCACTTTACCTATTAGCTTGTATAAGTAATAAAGAGGTGGTAACTTGGAGCTACCACATTTTGAAGACTGTGTCACATGCTTTAGCATAAATAAGGGTGTTATAGCCCTAGCGATTACTGGATCAATTCATTTGTGCGACAACCCATGGCGCCTTTGGCTCTTAGCAGGTATTTGTTCTGTCCCTGGGAATAGTTCTGCACATCCCTCCTCGCTAAGACAGACATAAAAAGCAGCAGCCTCCCGATTCTGAGGCATCTTTGCGCGCGTTTACTGGGGAAAGCCTGTTCGTTAGCGTCTTCACTTTGTATCAACCTATTTTGAACGAGATACGGCGGGATTTCTCGGGCTGCAGCATCTCCCTCCGCAGCCAGGACAAGGCGGAGTTGCAGCGGCTCCCGTGCGTGCTCTCACTCAAGAGGGGGCCATGGCGTGCGGCTTTTTAGTCTCCCCTCACACAAAAGGGACGAATTTGCCCAACTTTCTCAAAGTTTCTCAGCCCTGTGCTGTTCCTAAATCGCTTTCAAGAGAGCCCGGGCTCCCTGACGGTCAGCCCCGAGGAATTTCACAGAACTGACTCGATCCGATTGAGGGACCGCAAGTGGGCGCCTAGACGCGAGCGAAGCGCACGCCTCGGAAGGGCGAGCTGACGGCACCCCGCACCCCGGCGGCTCCAGCCCTGCTTGATCCACTCCCAGAGCTCCAGGCACCCTCGCGGGCCAGTCTCAAGCCGAGCCGAGTCCTCGACAGCCGGGCGGTGAGACGGGCAGCGATCCCTTCCTAGGCAGTCACTGCTGCTCCTACTGGCGGGAGCCCACAGCCCTGCCGGCTTGCCGCAACGAGAAAGAAGGGGACACTGAGCTTCGTCAGGCAGCGGACTGACGGGGAAGCCTCCACACAGGTGGAGCCGGAATTCGACTACTACGATATGGGGAGAGGACGGACCTGCTCCTGCCACCCCGGGAGGGAAATGTTAGTAGCATCCGGATTTTGATACTTTTGGCCTCGGCGACTCTCGGTGGCACCGGCGCGACACGAGTGCCCGCGGGAGGCGAACAGGCAGGGCGGCAGGTGCCGCGGAATGTGGCGCGGCCAGAGGCCAGCACAGGGCGATACACAGGGCTGGAGGCGACTCCTGTCCTTTAGGTGCCAGCGGTGACCCTCCGCCCCGCTCGCACTTGGCGTCACCTCTCGGGCAGGAGGAGAGGGTCGGGAGTGGCCCAAGGGTGTGGGCTGGGGCGCGAACATTGCCCGCTGAGAGCCGCTTGCTCTCCGTCATTTCCCTTGGACGGGCCGGGCGTGCCGCACCCTTCCCCTCGCACGCCGCCACAACGCAGGGCCACGGGAGAGGGTGCATCCCCAGCCCTGCAGACAGGTATCCACCTGCACCTGTGTATGACCGAAGGGCTGAACCCGGGCACCGAGGCAGCCTCCGCCTGGCACTCCGCAAATCACGACTACCGAGCAGCATCAGGCCCGACCCTGTCAAGTGCCCGGGGCACGGGGCCTTCCCACTCTCCCCGTGTAACTCCCTCTCCCCGCTTCACTCTTCCCGACCTCAAACGTTGCCTCCGCTATCACAACGTATTGACTGTCCCTGCAAACGCTGATCCTGTAACTGGATGGGAGAGTGTGAGCAGCATTGCTAACTCCGGCAATTGCCCTCGGCCTCCTCAGCCTGCCTCTGACAGGCTATGTCAGCATCTGTACACCAAAAAGTGGAAGAGGTTTTTGCAGGTTTTCACCGGGGATCTGCAGGATATGCAGCTATATCAGCTGGAGAACGGGGTCAGGGGTGCACGGGCATCGCACTGCCACTCTGTCTTCAAGAAAGATGGAGGCATGGATGTCTCTGCACAACCTGCCCGGGCCCACCGTTTGTCGCCCGTTTGTCCTCTCCCTGCCCATGCCAGAGGTCGTCGGGCCCTGGCCCGCGCCTGTGTCAGCGAGTTGTCAGCAGCCATGGCACCTCCAGCAGGATGGCTGTCCAGCCCTCCACCCTCACAGTCCCAGGCGCGCTGCGGGGTTCCGCGCCGGAGAGACAGGAGCCCTGCGGCTTGCAGGCTTCCCAAGACTCGCCAAAGGCTGGGAAGCCTTTGGCGCCCTAGGAGCACCTCCCTGCGCATTTACCTGTGGGGCGCCCACAGACAAACAAATATTTGCGGACTACTTCGAAGCGTACGAACCAAACCAGACCTCCGGCGGGCCCCGAACACCGGGAGAAGCCCGGCTTGCTGCGCGCCGGCCCCGCAGGGCTCGGGTGCCCCGGCCGAGCCCGCAGCGGAACAGAGGCTCCCGCTCCCCGTCTCCTGCAGCGCTCAGCCCCGCTACGGCCCTGAGAAGCCGAGCGCAGGCCGGCCCGCCGGGACGGGGGGTTCTCGCCCTCACTGACGAGGACGAGAGCCAAATGACTCACTTTCTAAATTTTCACCTTGATTATATGGTCCTGCTTTTATAGACCTGCCCGGCAGCTTGTGCACACACATTTACACCACTTTAGAAATATTCGACAGTAAAATCCCAACGAACTCCCAGCGCCTGTCCACTCCCACAAAGCAAACGGGAGCGCAGCACTGGGCCGGGCCAGCCCGACCCCGCGGGCTGCACCCTTGATGCCTCAAGTTTTAACTGTCATATTATCCAGATTCTGTACTGCATTAGTATACAACTCTGAACTTCATATAAAGTGTTAGTAAGTTCTCCTCACAGTTTAGTCAAACTAAACAATCCTTTTCCAGCCCTAGAACCAAGGACACCGTTGCAGCTTCAGTCCCAAAAAGTACAAACCACAGCGAACTGTCTCCTGCAGAGATAGAGGAGAGCAATCTGAGAGGATGTGACTTCATACCTGAAGCTGTAATTGGACAATTAACCTCAACATGTAAATGAACCAAAACTTATAAAAGTGTGAAAACGTGTGATCCGTTGTCCTGTAGCCTCGGCCAGGCTCTTGTACTGCCCAAGATTTATTCTTTGAAGGCCTTTTTAATAAATACCTATTTTATTCCTTTAACACTGTCTAGCCCCTGTTCCAGGTAGCCTCTCAAGGCATCACCCTGAGCCCTGCCACCTCCCCTCTGCAGCCCAACAGCCCTCGGCATCACTGAGACCGTGGGTGGCTTTCAGCTTGGAAAGAGAGAGGAGAGGAAGTCTGAAGTCTATTTATATTAATATATTTTCAATTAAGTCAATGTACAATGCCTGCACAATGTAGCAGACCCTTCCTTTTAACTTTTCCCTCATTTCTGCCAAGACAATTCATTCTCTCTAGCTAAAACAAGCTTCCTGAAGCCTTTACAAAAATTAGAAACAACAGCTAACAAATAATCAAAATAGGAGGTAGGCTTCATGGGAAACCAGGCATGTAAAGTAACTGTGCAACTTCTAGGCTGGATTTCTCTCTCATATATTCATGACTGATGAATAACACACAATTCATTTCCACAAGTTGTTAAAGATTTAGCCCAGGCTGCAGCTGGCCATCTGAGTGGACATGTATAGCAGGATAAAACCATCACGTGGCAGTGGGGTGACTTTTCTCTTGGAGATGGCAGTGGGTGCCCCTGGTAGCTTGCAATGCAGTCCCTGCCCCCCAGCTCTGTACAATCAAGGATTTCCTAGGAAAATGGTAAAGGATCTGAGGAGATCTATGGTGTGTGCCTTCTCAGGGGCAGTAAGACTCCAACATTTTTTTACTCTCCAAGCACAAAAAGGGTAGAATATACAATAGAAACCTTTTGGTGACTCCCATTGCAACAAAGAAAAACTATGCTAGTGCCCACAAATTAACAAGATTCTTTCTGAGATAATTTCCACCAATGCCTGCAAATAGCACAAGTGACTTTTTCTGTCCCCTCAGTTTCCTCTAAATCAAATCTCACACAGTCATGATACATTCACAACTCCCTCTAAAAACTTGTTGGTGATGGTTCAAACAAGCAATTGTTTAAAATTTACAAGAAAGACCTGAAGTACAGAGGTGAAAGGAATCAGTAAGTTCCTGCCAGCAGTGAGCAATAAGGAGAAGGGTAGAGGAGGGAAATCCTGTCATTTCTCCCCCAGTGTGACCTGCCATAAGAAAAATTGCAAGATTGACTGTCTCATTAGATAAGAACCAACTGAGAAGGAAAGCAGATATAAATGGGCCACCTGCAGCAAAAAACCTGTCATGACTCATAGTCCGACACCAGACAAAAGCCATGAGAAACCACGTGTCACTATTCCTGGTGTTCATAAACTTCAGTGTTCAAGATGCCAAAAGTGATCATTAGTGATTGTAAGAGATATCAGGGGATACTTGAGATCCACAGATTTAACTGTGTTCAGAATCCTAGCTCAACTCTTGACTTATGTCCTCCATAATTCAACACCCAACAAAATTTTAGTTGCAGAAAGAGGTATGTTTTTTTTGTGGTTTATGGTTTTTACATTCCTGCCTTAAGCAACAGGTAAGATAGACAATACTTGGCAGTTTGCTCCCTTTTCTCTCAGTAGTTCCTGTTTAGCACAAGTTGAAGTTACCAGAGTAAATAATTTATCTCTGGGTCAAGGTCATGATCCTGTGTCAGCCTGAACACAGCACTGCCTTTGAAGCCAACAGGAGTCTTACACAGGCACAGTTAAGGGATCATGCTACTAGTTTGTAATGCAAGCTGGAATGTCTTATAATGAGAAATCATCTAAGATCTGAAGTTATTGTCTTGATACTGCCTATTTGTAAATGGCAAAAAAATTATTGGTACCATGCCTGCTGTTCTCTCTATATTCTCATGAGATCTCTGCTCTAGAAAAAGTGCCTAAAAGTTCTTGGGTAATGGTTGCTTTTATGCAGTTTCTGTTGTGCTAGAAAAGTAAAATAGTTCAGAGATGTGTTTCGTGTTCCTTATTGCTTTGTAAAAGGCTTTTGTCTGGTTGTTGGGGTTTTTTTTTAATAAACAATTAAAAATAGCTTGTCCTCTAAAAACATGACTTTTCAAAGCACTAGAACAAGCACGGGAAACAGCCTTTGAAAGAAAAATTACTTTGGACAAGTTTCGAATTTCAAACATAGTCTTTGTTTATATTTCACTGACAAAATGCCTCTCAAATATTCTTTGAAAGGTGATTACATTAGGCAGGGGCTATTTTAGCAATTTCACATCTCATAGCACTATTGTATACAGGGATCTGTCCACCCACTTCCTTTGCTGCAGACACAGCTCCTTGAGCCTCTACTCAGCTATCTTTCATCACTTCTAAAGCCATGAAGACTTTCTTTTCTTGCAAATTGAAGTCAACCTTTTCTGTGCCACCAAGTTTTCTCTAGGACTTCTGGTGGGCTTCACAATCACTTTTGGCTTTTTGGTGGTGTTCTGTCTGAAGGTTTATCGCAATACTTTGCTTAGAGTTGGGCAGAAAATGCTTTCCTAGTTTAACAAAGTCTTAGGATAAAAAAAAAACAAAACCCAATTTCCATTTAAAATCTCAACAGAAAGCTGAGATTTTGAGTATTTCATAATTTTAAGGGGAAAAAGTAATTTTCACTGCCAGTCCTTTCCAAATTACATGTCCTTCCTTTCCCATTGAATTTTTCCTGTAATTTAGGAAAAGAGAACAAAGCCCCTCCCGCATAGCTGTGCAATAGCAGTGCACAGCTATGATAAAGCAGCACATATAGTTATTCCCACCATCAGCTCAGGTGGTGAAAGCTTCAATACCCATTTGAGCTCTAGAGTGACAGGAAAGCTTTTAGTGTTTTTACTTTTTGCATAGTCTCGATACCATCATAGTCCAATTTTCTGGCTACACTTGTCCATCTCCACTGCAATAAAAACTAAATTTGTTGACATGTTTGACATTTTAAAATAATCTTTAAATACTTTTAAAAGTATTTAAAAGTATCTTTATCTAGAGAAATTCTGTAGCAGCTTAACATGCATCAATGTCAGAAATACCTTGCATTTTCAGGAATGTTCCTAGGCCCCAGAACACAATGGTCTGTGCCACCAGACATGGAAACTGATTCTTGGCATGTGTTTGGAGTTGGCCAATAAGCACTGTCTGAAACAGCTCTTGGCCATATCTCCAGAGTTGTCTGAGGCCAGACTGCAATGTCAATAGGTAGTTCACCTGAGGCTATCTTTTTTTGGAGGGGAAGACAGTAGAGCAGGGTCAATGGAGGCTGCTGCGCGCAAGTTACAGAACCTCAGTGGCAGAACCATTCTGACACACCAGCAGACTGTGCTTCTGCCAGTCCTGCATAAGAAAGGCAGAGTAGCACGAGACAAACATCAGTGCTGGTTTTTGAACTCCAGGCTCCTGCACAGCGTGTATAAATGCAGTGCACAGTGCCATGCATATAAACTGGCTGAAGATGAACAAAAATGGCCACTCAATGTAGCTGTGATGTGCTTCTGTATGGCTGCACCAAAGCTGATGAAGTCAGAATTTTGCTCTTTGTTCTACTATCAATATTTAATTCTTCATGTCACTACAACATCCATCCTTTCTCAGACACAGCAGTTATGTATGTTTAGAGAAAACAGACTACACACCTATTTCAGTAGTTTTGTAAACACAGGTAAAACCTCAAAACTTCTATTTTCCATCAGATGTGACAAGACAAAGGCTTCATTGGTCTTCACTGCTCTGTCAATGCTCTCACCATTCAGAAATCACTGGCAACCACTTACATAATAAGACCTTTATCATAAACGGATCCCATACTAAAATTGTCTCAGAGACTTTTGATCTGTTATTTCTCCTGTCATACCAGAAGAGACAAACTACTGTGCATTCCTGGGGTCTGATTGTAAAGGCTGCAGAAACTTTGCTGAGGGTCTTTACCACATCCAGTTCATTCTGTTCTGTAGTTCATTAGAAGGATTCCAAAATTTAGTGGATGAGGAGGGAGTTGGAGAGAAAAGCTGCGAGGTATCTCTGATGCTTAAAAGCACCAAGATTCTCAGTAAGGCAAGATCTGCTAAGAATCAGGAGCAACACATATGACAAATTTTTCCTTCCAATGTTATAAAAGTAGATGACATGCATTCCACACATCCACATTTGGGCCTATTTTCTCCCTCTCTACCACAAGTCACTAAAGATAACAAGCACACACCAACTGAAATCTGACCTTAAGATAAAAAGAATGACCCAGTCAGCAGTGATAAGAGCTGCATATGTCCCACGCAAGAAGAGCCAGACTGGTCTGGGAAAGATTTACTAGATATGGGTTGTGGCTTAGTAAGGATGAAGCCACAAAATGAATAACTTATCCTGAAGAACTTATCCTCTGAGATGCAGTAGCAATATTTGACAACTTTCACATGAACACTTACTTATTAATGTCTGGTGGAGCTCAAGCCTCATTAGCTCCTATTTTAAATATATGGTCTAAAGGTTAGTGCACAGCCTGGCTATTTAGAAGCTTGGGCTACAGACATAGTTTTGCTCTAGTTCTCTTTATACAGAGAAATTTCTTGAGTGGCATTTTAGAAGTATGTTATTGACCTGGGAGAACAAAACTGACTAATAGTATACCTGTCACATCCTCCTAAGACACAAAAGCACAACTGAGACCTCTCAAGTCATCTCTTGTTTTTTACATCTGTAACAGGAAACAAATCTAATCCATTTAGCAATCAGAGAGGATCTGTTTGCTGGAAATTGTAGTCTTAACACTGAACTTGCTAAGGCAGCTCTAACCCTTTCTCTGCCTAAGGAGGAGCAAAGTGCCTGCAGAATGGCTGCACTACTGTTCTGAATAAAGGCAGACTTGAGAAAGACACCAAGGATCCTGCCGTGCTGCTTCCCAGCTTCCTGCCCTGACATGCACCCAAGGTCATTCAGTGTGAGAAGGAAAAGGAGCAAGGAGCAGAGTACTGCCCAAGGCTGTGCAGTGTGGCACTGGAAGGTTCCCCAGTCATTCCTGATTCCCTGTTCTCTGCATTCTTCCAGACCAGTCTGCCCCCCAGTCTGGGAGAACATTTCCAAAATGGAGGACAGAATTCAGACTCTCAGAACATTTTGAATGATCTGCAAACTTTCTGTATTTAGGATCCTTTTCAACTGTTCCTTGGGACACAATATTTGGATTACTATAAAAGGAGACTGATAAAATGTGCAACATATAGAAATTCCCTAGGAAAAAATAGTATGTGCTTATTATCTCTTCTTTCACATATTTCAAATACTTTCAAACTTCATTTGTCCCATCACCTGGTTTGAATCAGTGATCAAGTCAACATGGGAAAGAAGCTTCAAAACCAGGGCTGAATTACATGTATCCATGCCAAAAGTCCCATTCCTACAGTTGCAGGAAGCAGCTTCTGCACTGTTACACAAGTAACTAGGCTAAACTTTGCCTTTCAGTGATTTTAAGACCCAATTTATTGAAGGTTTATTGACAATAAATATAGTCGTATTTCCTTTCCTACATTGACAATTGTTACTGTAGAAAGCATTTGAACTTTGAGTAAGCATTCAGATTATTCCCTTCTCATCTATTCTGTTTCCAAAATCTGGATTTTCTGCAGACTGATACAAATGAAAACAAACTTGTTCATAAAGTCAACTAGAATTTAGAATAAGGAATGCTACCAAAAAAGTTTTGCCCGAATTTTCTGTCTTCTGTTGTATTTTGGGCCTCCTTAACTCAATGAGTCATTTCTGTCTAACACAAAGGTACTTTTGCTGTTACTAAATCAAAGGAGTTAATGAGCTGTAGTATCACCATCTGCACCCCCTTCTACACAGGGAACAGCAGTAGCCAATATCAAAGAAAAGAGATTTTAAGCAACATTTGCAGGCACATTGACTGCTGTGTCCATCCTTCCTTTCCTCAGCTCATAAACTACAAAAACACCAAACAACAATTATCACCGCAAAAGAAAATAAAAAATAAAAATCAGGTAACCCTGACTATATATAAAGTATTGGGGGCAAGGAAAGGGCATCTTCCACACTGTGAAGAAACTCCCACTTGTTTACCAGTCTTTACCTCAAGATGAATAATGCTCGGCTATGAATGAACTCAGCCTGGGAATGGAGCCTGGGATCCAAGACTTCAAAAGGGTGGCTCTTTGGCAGACACACATGCAGAGTTTTATTCCCCTGGACTGTTCAGGAGGGTAGTAAGTGAAGCCACTCAGCCACCATTCAGACAGCACTGTCTCACCATGGTACCTGCCTAGAAGATATTATCAATTTTCTTTTCTGTCCCACTGACCAAGCTCCAAATCTTGGATAAACTCCCCAGCATTTGCAAGTTTCCAGCATGTGTTCACCTTGACTTTAGATGGATACTATTGTTTTGCTGAATTATTCTCTTGCAGATCCTGCTGCCTTAGGTGTTTGAGACATTCAGTTTAAACAGGTGGCTATAATTAATTATTCAAAACTATTTTTAGGAATTTGGATTCTTTTTCCTGACAGTGCATTAGTTATAGGCATTGTACAAAAATAAGGCAATTGCATGCTGTTTGGGTTATTTGTGATTAAAAAAACATGTTCCAGCTCATTGTAATGTTTCTGTAGGCTGGCATTCTTTGTGAGAAATTTATTTCTTGTAGCTGCTTTGGGTTTATGTCAGTCGTATATTTTAAGAACAACATCCGCTAAAGCAGTTTCATGTAAAAAATGGAAATATACTTACTTCAAGAAAGTATTTACACTCTCATCTTCTTTCCATTCTCAGTGGGTCTTTAACAAATACTTGGTTGCTAGTGGAAAAAGGTCAAGAAGATTATTAAAAAATAATTGGGGAGTCAACAGTTGAGCGTGCTGCAAAGTATTGTTCTTACAAGCAACAGTATGAGGAAATAGGAAGAATAACAGAAGAAGCTGAAACACACATAGAGAAACCATTATTCAGAATGCATAATACACTGAATTCTTGAACTTGTAAAGAAGTGGGCTGAATTTAGCCTTCAGTTAAAAAAAACTTGAAAAAGAGACGGCAGTAACCTACAGTGTGCAGATCAGGAGACATCACGTTCCTATACAGCTCCTACACTAGGCAGAAACAATAGGGAAGGTAAAGAGATCTTTCCACTACTGGCCTTTTCCCCATATTCCCCCAGCCAGATGATGTATTCATAGACAATACCATTCTAGAGACAGCTGTTTCTTCACAATATATTCTAGGCATCACTTTTTATTCTGATGTGATTTTTTTCCGTTAAAATGTAACCAAATTAAAATCCAAATTATTTTAAAGCGAGGCTAACAATTACAAACAAAGAGAAAAAAACCGACCAAACAAACCAAGCCAAAAAACCCCACAAAAATATTTACTCTTTTATTTTGGTATATATCTCATTTGTAATTAGGCTAACATTCTCCATAAGTTTTACTCCAGTTCTTTAACCACCACAAAAATCTTTTAGTCTGACCTTAAGTACTTCTTTTCCTGTGTTGAGTGATTGTTTCCTGAATCACAAAATTTATTATTTTCAAGAAGCAGCCTGAACTAGCAAGGGCTGAGCTTAAATAGAGCCCCTGGCCTATGGCTTTGTGTGTCTATGGGCAGGGCATGTAAGGGGAAGCCCCAGGTGAAGCTGATCATGGTCCCTAGACCCTTTTGGCACTCAGGGCCCTGACAATTATTGATCTAGCACTAAACTGAGGAAAAAAGCAGAAAAGTAAAATTGAAAAAAAATTTTGGTGTCCTGGAAACAATGCGTACTGTTGCATTCATGGGGCGCTTAGACCAGGTGAGATGTGGAGTACATGTGCATACCCATGTTGTGCTTGGGTTGAAAGTCCGATTTATCTTTAGCCTCAGTGTTAATGAATCTTCCTGAAGGATTTTCTTTGGTAATGTGAGCACTGGAACTTCATCCCAATAGATAACAATTGTAGATACTACAGAGGCTGAGCCAGGCTTTGGTCAGTGGTGCATGATGCCCACTATAATACTGAAAATCTGAGATGAAATCCTGTGTCCCTACACTCATGCAAGATTTGCCACTGCTTTCCATGGAGCCAGGATCTTGCCTCAGGCAAAAGCAAAACTGCTAAGGTTACAATATCTGCTCTTCCACTCCAACTCCCAGAAACAAGTCCTGCATGGCAGATGTATTATTATTTATTAATATGCAAACTTGCACAAACCTTATAATCTCAAATTATAACTGAGTGCTTTCCTAGTTGATAAATCACATTTCAAGAGTTTTTCAAATAAAGCTTAAAGTTTTTTTCTTTCTGGAGTAAAATGGGATATCAAAGTATCAACTCTAAATAGCAAGAACCATTCTTTTCAGATATACTGAACACACACAAGCTTCAGTTGGCAAAATCTGGTCATTGTTACAAAGCAAACCTTACCTGGAGTTGTATAGTGAGTTTGGACTTTCCACCTCAGAAGATGTTTATATTGATTTGTTTATATGGGAAAACATGATTTCTGAAAGAATTATCTAAAAGAGAATATTAGGAATTTGTTGTGGCACAACAGGAGACAGGGATAGATAACATAAGAGCTGTGGGATAATTATAAGAAAAATAAAATACATCAGTAGAAACAGACTTAATTCACTGCTGAAACTGAATGTAAAAGGTAATTCTACCTTTTGCTTTTCCTTTCTGAATGATAGAAAACCTAGTTGTACATTGTCTTGGCTAGGACCTGACAACAGTTTTACCAAGGGAAAGATGAGGCTTTAGTCCTCGCTGAGCACTGGCCAGTCTCAGACATGCATGTGTCATGCAATGCAGTCAGGATAGTCTTGTCCTGCTCTCCCCACCCTCATTTGAACTGATTTTTCCTCCCAGAACTGCTGGTCAATTGTTAATTGTAAGACCACGATGAAGCCTGACAGTTGTCTCTCATGCACTTATATTTTGCAGAAAACAAAAGCTAGCTCTTACAAATGCTCTGGGAAACCAATATTCCTCTGTGGCAAACAGGAACTGGGGGAACTGAGTCAACGAACTCTTTCAAGGAGGAGATGAATGCCCTCATCTCATAGCCACACACCCCCTTCAGTTCAGAGATGTAAATGCCACTGACAGTAACGTCCTCCGGAGGACCAGTACAGCAGAATTAGAAGGTCACTGAAACAGATGACTTTCCCATCATTTTTCACAGTTGCTCTTTTATTTTTTTAACCTGGCATCTGTTCTCCCATGTGTGCATACATATAAAGGCCGCTAACTCTAGCTGTTTCTTTAGGCACATTTCTGGGATGGGGATGGAAAAGATGTTTTCATTGGAGAAAAGGACATCAAGATTAGAAGCGTCAAACCTTCTCTTGCTTTCAAATGCCTTGAACTGCTGCAGCTACATGACACAGCCAGACAAATGGCTTAGCTGGCTCATCACACTCCTTCAAAGGTGAGAAGGTAATGGCTTAAAAGAGAGTATAAAATTCACAACTTGCAAAGCACCTTTGGGTCTTCAATATACTGTGTACATCATTTGTACACATGTTTGTGAGATGGGGGAGGCAGGTCTGGGAGAGATATAGAACAAGTAGGATTATAATTAAACCTAAAAACTAATAAGGTGAAAGATCTATAGGAAGCTAGTATCACACTGTAGTTTCGCAAGTTATTTTTAAGGACTGTCTAAAATCAGTGAGAATTTGATTGTGGCATTCACAGCTGTGATACTAATCGGTGGGCTCAGCTACAACACAAATCTGGCCTCAGGTTGATATTGATTGAACATCAATTCAATCAATAAAAAACCATAACCCATTCCTTTATTTCACCTAGTCTCAGAGTCTGCTGTCCCGCACATTACATCTGAATAAACTGCAGCTTATGCTGTTTGCAGCAGGAATGACTCAATACACAAAGAATAGTGTGGTTCTACCACCTTTTCCACACTCTGGGCTGTGCCCCTGGTGCTGCTGTGCTAACCAGCAGGGTCAGATTCTGAATGAAAAATTCTTCTGATAAGAGCTTGTGACAAACATTTTCCTCCTAGTCAAAACTTGCAACAAAAGGGGGTGAGGGAAATGGGACCAGTAAGGAATATTTGCATAGCAGCAAGCACTCAGTATCTGTGGCTTTTGGGCCTTGGGACCAGGAATTTACAACCTGGGCTGCTTTTGGATTGCATGACAAGGCCCTGAATTTGGATTTAGTTCCAGCAGGCTAATTAAGATATGCATGATAATCCAAACAGGTATGAAAAAGTTCTTTATTTAATTAGGCAGAGTACTAATTTTTTTAACGTCACTCCAAGTCACTTCAGTGTCCAAAGAGCTGTCGTGGTTTGACCAGGAAGTGAGGTTTTAGGAAAGTTATGGTCAAACCAATCAGTGGCCCGATTTTAAACTGGCACCTGGTGTGGCCACTGGGGACTTGGGTACGCCTCTGAGAACACACAGGGGTTAAAAGCAGAGCATTCCCACAGAGAGACTTCCTCTTTGGAGCTCTCTCCTGATGGACTGGGGGGTGCTTGTGTGAAAGGAGGGTATTGGGTTGAGAATTAATGTGTTAGAGGGGATTTGAATGTTAGAGGACTGGGGGGGAGGAGGAGTGTTTTGAAAGTGTTCTATTGTGGATTGTTGTGTGCAGTTTTTTCTTTCTTTCTTTTTTGTGTCTGTGTAGATTAATAAAGTGTTGTTTTTTTTCCTTCATTCCCAAGTTAGAGCCTGCTTTGTTCTATTCCCAGGTCACATCTCACAGTAACCATTTTGGGAAATACACCTTTCATGGGGGCACTGGCACTGTGCCAGAGTCAATCCATGACAAGAGCTTACTCTCTTATAAAACTAACGCCCACAAAAAAGCAGAGGGTGCTTTTACAAAGTATACTTGATCTGAACAAAATGAGAGAAGATATAAAAGAGAGAAACAGAATAAAGGCTGCTATTCCTCCTTCTCTTTTTGTGAATATAGCTTATAGTTTTTTATTCATATCAGTTCTGTGCACCTCATGAAATGAAATTAAGTTGGTAGAATACAGAGAATGAAGAACACAACAGCTTCACTCTCCTGTGAAGATGCAGGCACGTACATAACAGAGTGTACATTCCCACACACAGGAGCCCTCACAGAGAAGGGGGAGAAGCAAGAGCAGGACTGCTACTGGGCAGGGGTCATCCTTGTCCTCACTCTTACCAAAATTCAAGTATTTATTCAAAGCCTAATTCTTTGAGACACCCTTCTTTAATCCTTCAATATAAATCGGAAACTTGAAGTTCTGACACCCAGAGAAAGAACGAGTAGGGAATAAGGGCAGGTTTCAATGGGAAGATCAGGTTCAAGCAGAAGGCAGGCATGCCCTTTTTTAATTTCCAGGAGTTTTGGCTTTATAGCAAACTTTTTAAAGGGCTATTACTAAAAGCAAGAGAAAAGTACCTTCAATTCTGGAAAACAAAATAGGGCAAACAATCCAAGACAATCTGGATTTCCTTTCAAAACTAAGATGCGTGGGATATCTCCCTATAGAAACAAACAATGGATAAATACAGTGGATAAGTATTTTTATGGAAGCACTGCCTATATAGCACTGATGAAGCCCTCCATTTTACATCCCAATAACAAGGTTGTATTCCAGAGGAAGGTATTCTAGAGACTGCTGTTGAGTCTGCCCTGGAATGCCTTTGTGTAGCATAGCAAATGATTACCCTGAGGGGATTTTCCCACTGCTCATAAAAAATGTCACAGCCTAGCCTTGTCCCATCTGTACTGTGCTTTCTCAGGGCAACATCAGTGCAACCCATTTGGAGAAGCTTGTGCTGTAAATAGTGATGTTTAAATGTTACACAGACAGTGGCAATTTTTTTTTTCCCACTTAAAATGCTAAGAAATGAATATATTAAAAGCAGAGCACAACATGCTGTTTTACCAATAAAAACATAGCAGGGCCAGATCAGCAAAGATTCAGAGCCTGTCTTCATTTGAAGGGAAAGGTTCAGGAAAACAGGGAATTGACAGGATAAATGATGAGTATACTTTGCACATACTCACACAAACCACACAGCTTCTACTAGAATTGCAGCCAATAACTCTGCCCTGCCTGGTCCACCTTTTTTCCTTACTGGATGTAGGGAGATCTGAGGTTTGGCACTAGAAGTACTTCCAGCAAGAGAGGTCTAGGATGTGGTAGGGTCCAGGCACACCTATATATGTGCTCCATGGTGTTTCTGTCACCAAACCCACAGGATCTAAAGTGTAAGAGCAAAATAAGTTTGGGTCTGTGATGTCTCTTCACTTCCAGCAAACGCTGAAGTGCAGCTTAAGGCTTCCTCTTAGAACAGACTGTAGGATATAGATGCAAATTTAGTATGTCTGAAAAGGAGAATAAACTCAAAGCTGTACAGCACTCCCAGGATGAGGATGACATGAGAGGCCAAGATCCTCATCAGGCCTCCCTTTTAGACCAAGAGAGGCCTTGAAATGGGATATGGGAAACCTTCCAGGTCTATCTATTGGCTAAAGCATTACTCCTACATATAATCTGCAAGGCAGCATGGTTCCCTCCATCACAGAGTGTCCCAGCCCTGCACTGGGCACAGAAAAACCCCATATGCCCATGCAACTTTCTAATTTGTAGTGGCACTTAACAAGCCAAACATGCCCACAGCTATCAGAGGAGCAGCCTACTAGAGCAAAACCACTATTCTAATATTTACAATTGACTGCTTGCTACAATTGCATAGTGGCTGCCAGGAGGCTTAAGAGATGGCAAGAAGAAGGCAATAGTCATAGGTCAAAATATCAGTAAGGGAGGTAATGAGGGATTATTTGTTTTATACCCTTTGACTTAAATCTTTTAATTCCCTCCTTCCCATACAACATAATGCTGTTCACTAATCTCCCCACAGTCATCTTAGAGGTTTCCACTGCACTTCTACAAACGTTTCTTCACGGTGCGTCCATTTAGATACAAAATTGTTTAAGTGGAATGTGACGTACAAAACAGACTTGTGCTTTTGACAAAGTAGAGGTAAGCCCCTACCTTTTGCCCCAATTCACTCAACAAACTTCTTTTTAGTAGGCAAATCAATCGGGACTTGCCAGACTTGGATCTGTCTTGGATCTCCAAGGTAAAACTTTTTGATTTAGCAATCTAAAACTTCGGGGAATACAGAGGCTAAAATACACATTCTCTGATTCTTGGGCCCCTTTTTGCCTAGTCTGAAATCCCTGTTTGTCTCTTTCTGTCTGCATAAGAGGATGGAAATCCCTGTAGAAATAGAAAATGGGCAGAACTGGAAACAATGGATGCTGACAAGCACACTATCATTATAGGTATTTATGTGCTGAGCATCAAATTGATAGTACCTTCATTTGTAACTTTTGCTCATCTGTTCACTATTATTAAATGAGCTCAAAAACCAGAGGAGATTTGAGAGCGACAGAGTGTAATTACACACTTTAGAAAAAGATATTTTTCATTGTGGTTTTAGAACATAACAATCTCTTTAAAAAAAAAAATAAAACAGCAGAAAGAATGTGGGTATTTCAATTCAGCTACATTGCTGTCCTCAGAGAACAGACACATTTAAAGATATCTTCTTTTCACTTTGGTTCTAACTAAATGTGCAAACAATGCAAAGGCTACTAAAAGCTTTTCCCTTGAAATACCAGATTTTGCTTAATGTAGAATTTTGAAAATCCTGTATTTAAATAGTGATTTTTTTTGGTGTTGATCAACAATCTTATTATTTTTTATTTTGTTGAGTGATTTATTGCTTACTTTCATAACATCCATCTATACAGGAAGATGTATAATCTAGCTGTAAAGTAGCTGTGTTTTATTTGTTCTATTTGATCTAGCATCAAAAAGCAAAATATTTTTTAACATTGGAATCAGCAATGGCAAATAAGTATATTGAGGATGAGGACCAGCAACAATGGGTAAGAAGAGATATGAGGGAAAACTAGCAATTCTGTCCATATGACTGTGTGAAATTACTAGCTTCAGCTTGAAGAGGATAGTGTCAGAAATTAATTCTTCAGGGAAAATGTGGCATATTGTTATTGTTGGTCCTGTGCAGTGAGGTTCTCCAGTGGCAACTCACCTTTAGTTTGAAGGTTCCATGTCACATGCTGAGCCAGTTTTTACTCTTCATGGAGATCTTGTGGTTCCATGCTGCCACAGAAAGCCAGAGTCATCTGGCTATTGCTTTTTCATACAGAGATCATTTGGCTATTCCTCCACACACCATGACTGCATTCTATCCAAAAGTCACAGGAAAATATGTCATTGTGCCTGAAAAAAGCACAGAAGTCCCTGGCCAAGGGAAATTTCACTTTGTGTATTTTCCACCCTTATCAAAAGTTTATTGTGTTTGTCTCAGTGTAGGATGTGTCTGCAAAAGCAAAGTATTAAAGAACTACTTGAAAAATATCAATATTTGCCTCACATCTCGGAAAAAAAGAAAGCAGCCTCAAGAAACATAGACTTCCTGAAGTGATTGAGCCAGCGCATGAGCATCCTAAAATGATTGTTATTTATGAACCCTCCAGTTATCACACACAGTCTCTTCTCTGCAACCTCCAGTGCCTCCATTTCATATCATGCAGCATCGTGTTGCTGAGGCTCTGCCATAAGCAGAAGCCTTGAATGGCAGCAGTGACCCCAAGAAGACGGTGTCTGTTTGCCTGGCAAAGGTATGTAGCACCTGTCATTTGAATACTTTCTCATTTTGTGCAGTCTAAATAAGCTAATGTAATGATTTGAATTCAAGGAATAATCAGAACCATTATTTCAGATAACAATTTTTTAAGCTACAAAACCTTCCTCCCTGTTTCTGAAGAATACATGAAAATATGAATATTTCCAAAGGGAAGGAACTTCTGGGAGGACTTGTGTGTACGGATACTTCTACACAAGTATGGTCCCATTTCAGAGTGAAGCCAAAATAAACAAGTTTTTGGTCTTTTCCTGGTTATTGCAAATCCAATGCAAATGGAACAGTTCATCTTTTCCCATCTCCTGTCCTTTAGAACTCTCCAACCCAATCTGATACTGGTGGCAAACTAACTTAATAAGATGTTGTGTATGTATTTGTGGATCAAAATAAGTAAAGCATTAAAAGCATTTATTGTGTTCAAATTTTCTATGCCAATTTTCTGCTAAGAAGCAGAGATTCAAAAGGTCAGGGCTCTTGCAGTACAGAGTTAGTGGTATATTAGTTACAGTAATTCAGCCTGAAAATTCCAGGAGAAACAAACACAATGGAATGCCCTGAATTATAGGAGGCGACCACAGCTTTAATCAGCTCTTGGGAAAAGAGAACCATGCATTTGGTTATTGACAGTTGATAAACTCTATTATGAGGTTTGAAGAAACAAGGAGTTCTAGGGTTTTTTTCTCTAAGTAAATGAGCTATTGTTTTCTTGCTTTCCTCCCTGGCCCTGATTACAGAGCCTTTTTTTCCTCTTTACTAGACTGATACACTTTTAAAACTGTTACAGTTGTTCCTGGCATTCAGGATTTTCAGACCCTCAGTGGACTGTAAAGTCTGGGATGAGTATGTGCCTAAGTGATCTCTTGGAATAAAGTCCAGGAAGCAGAAGAGATCCTGAGATGATTGATTCTGTACAGTGGAACTGTACTGAGCACACAAAGGTCTTAAAATCCAAGGTCTGACTGAAGCCTTTGAACGAGAATTCAGTCAAGCCTTCTAGGTCAGCTTAATGTACTTGCTTTCAGGAAACACCTATTGCCACAATTCAATCACTGAGGAAGTTATCACTTAATTTTTTTCTTTGTAAAAAGCTCTGCTTCAAAACGTAAGTCATTATTAAAAAGCAAAGATAGAGGAGGAAAGGGCATACACTGTCATGGCTTTCTCAACAGCATCATTATCATCCATATATTAAGCCAATACAAAATGATCACCAAAAACAGAAGCAGTGCCTTAAGGTAGTATTTGAGTTTGCACAGAACCTGAAACACAAGCTTGGAGAGGTACAAATGCTCCATTAATTTCCAATGTTTGATTACTCCACAACTTTTAAGTTAGCATGTTGATGTTACAATAACTTGCTAATTGTATCAGAGAATTTCAGAAGTTTGAACAACTTCCTATGAGGTTGCTCCTCCACTGTCCAGAGTGAAAAATAAGATGTCTAAAGCAAGCAAACCCAACTTTATTCATAGGTGTGGAGGTTTAAAATTTCATTATTTTCAAGCCAACCAAGTGATATTTCTTCCCCTTGCAATTGACTAGTATTTCCAAATGTTTAATCAACATTTTCTGCCTTGTCCAGAAGCATTAGAAATTCATACACAGTACCAGAAAAGTGTGAATGCCAGAAAATGAAACAAATAAAGGAATTATCAAATCAAGGAACATCACAAAGCCATGAAAGGAGGAAACCAAAGCAGTTTGACCATCTTTTTTGATATTATCCTCTGGCAATTGATTCCAAAGGACAGGTTATTTTTTTAAAATAATGTTTCATTACATTGCCTTGCCAAATACCAGTGTATACCAGCTGTCAGGTTTTCTCCTCTTTAAGCAATGCTGCCACAATTTCCTATCAAGTAATTGCCCTCACAAGCAGGTACTGGAATAATATGGGACAAAGAGTTTTGTTGTGTTCCTTTGAAAGACATTTGAGTCAGAGGTTAAAGAAATCACTGCTCCAGAGGCTCTTAAACATGTCATTGTCATAATATAAAAACTGACTTACTAACTTAGATTATTTGAAGAGTTAAGTGCTTGTGTTATTGCAAATTAAACTAATTAGTATCGTTTCCTGACAGCTGCAGTGAGCGATAGCAATTCCATGATTTTTTCTTCAGCCGCTCATGTGGGATGAAGAGAAGAGTGGAGACAGCTTTGTGATTTAATGGAATGGGATCAGTTTATCATCATAAGGGCACATCGTTCCATTCTTAGCACAACTCTGCTGTTTCCTCTGCTCCCTCTCTGTTCATCAGCTATTATTGCACTATTAACTTACTACATGGAAGCCAGGGGAGACAGATGGAAGTTGCTGGGAACTTCACAAATAACCAGACAAAAAACTACACTGGAATTTGCTTGAAGTATTTCCTATTTTTGGAACTGCTGTAGATTATATTCGCCATCCTTTTAACCAAGACTGTTGTTGCCAGTAGAAGATACAAGAACCCATTTCAATACCATAACTGGTTTAATTGTTATAAAGGCAGAATCGTGAACTAGTGATGATTGAAATCTCTAGCTTATATGAATAATTGAGTAAAAAGGAAAAGTTACAGTATTTAATTGGCAGGCATTTAGCAAATCACTTGCATTTATCATGTGTGGAAAATGTGTACCAATCATGGTGGTAAAACCATTGTGCTCACCGCTGCCCAGAATTTCCATAAGATTACGTGAGGAACAATAGCCGACAATCCCAACAAACTCTAATAAAATGTCATACAGAAAACTTAAAGTAATCAGATCAGTAAGGAAACGTCTAAGATTTCTTTAGAAGAGCCAGAATGAAATAAAACTCTTGTCCATCTCCCACTTCACAGAAGCCCACACAAATGGATAAAATTACTCTGAATTCAATTATTCTGGAATTCTAACTTTCTAGAGACCATTGGGTCGTGCTTGAACTTTTCATTAGATCGCTTTGGTCAGATTTATGGTCTACTTATATTACTAAACTGGCTCCAAAGATTTGCTATATCTTGGAGCCATTGGAATAGACTGTAGCTTTGTGGTTCACAGACTGGATTAATGTTTTCAGCTACTAATTAATTGCTGATCACCAGCATGGAAATTGAATTATCTATAATCATATTAAAATATGGGGTTTTGTTCCTCCCCTCCATGAATCACTTGGCTTAGAAAGTCTTGATGGAAAGAAATGCATATTTTTGAGACACCACAATACTTAAGTAAAGCACTAAAAGGATTAGAGAAATAAATCCTCTTCATCATTGCTGAGCAGAAATTTATGCATAATGCCAGCTATCTACTGTCCTAGTATGGTCACTGTTTGCACAGGGTCTGGGTACCTTCCACTTTTCATGCATTTATTTTCAGAACACTCCACAAAATAGGGAATTTTTATGGTTTCTAGTGACCCTTTGCCAAGGGAAGAAGTAAAGAACAAGTGAGAATTCTTTAAGGCAGCACTGGAACTATGGGAGGCAAGAGGGAGTTAAAGCTGCTTCCTCCATGTGCCAGATTTGTATCAGATTTGTAACCACATAATTTTTCATATCTATAATCAAGATGGCAATAACAAAGTCCATCAAGGGAGAAGTGACTGTGGATTCAGTTTCCATTCACTGATTTCAAGGACCGTACACATTCTGAACCAGGAAGAATCTTCCACGGCCACTTAGGAAACACTGCTTTCCCAGCATCTTAACACTTCCAGTCATATTTTTCCATTAGGATTGATTCCCATCAGTTATTAGTTTCCTTATGTTTTACCAGTGTAAAGGGCTACAGTAAAGCTGCGCCATTCTAGTTGCTCTGCATCACTGAAAAGGAAAGCGACTGTTCATCCTACACCCACCAGGTTACTTTCTGCCACTGCTCTTGACCACACTGACTTTTCTCCCTTGGCCAAGGACCCTTTGGTGACCTCCTTGGTGAGCTAATTCACCTTGCTGACGCAGCACAAAACTATTTGCCTATCTTTTTTTCCTTTTACAAAATGCATTCCCAGCCACTGTCAACCAACCCAGCCCCTCACTTGAGACACTGTGTTCATTGCCATGAGATCTGTTGGCTTACATTCCCACAAAAAAAAAGTTGAATTCATCTTGGCAGGAAATTTCCTCTGAAAGACAAGAAGCTTGTGCTGTTACACCAGATCTTAATAGATGACACTGCTAAAATTTTATTGGGCAACAGAAACCTTTTTGTCACCTCAATGATTAGCTGATTAAAAATATCAGTTATTTTCAAGTGAAGACCTTAATTAGGAGTAAAGAAAATAATGAGCAGTAATAGCAATTTTTTTTCCAAGACAGTGCAGTTCTCTCTGCAGAAATTGCTACAGGATAGCATGAAAAATGCCTGTTCCTTTTTTCATGAATTAATGGATTGGTTCAATTAAAGCAAAATAATTTTTGATAAAACAGCTACTCCTACATGGAAGCCTTCAGAATGAATTAAAAAATGGAAGGACTTCAAAATGTTCATCAGTACTGCCCTGATGTTATTCCATAATCTCTGTTGCATTACAAAAGCCATTTGGTCAAAGGCACAAGAAAGGTATAAGTGAATAAAAATGAGATATTGTTACTAGGATCAATATGTACACCTTTCAGGTACAACAAATGGGAGAAGTTAAACACTTTCAAATTTATAATTGTTTAACTGAGTGGTCCAGCTATGAACAGTCTAGAAATAATCAGCACGTTCTAGACTTAATTATTTTAACTGAATATTTATGGTCTTTAGACAACTCTTAAGATAAACAGTATGTCTCAAAAAGAGGAGATATAAAACATGCAGTGTTAAAATGCATTGTATATCGTCATCTAGTAAAGCTGTTTCTTTGTGAAGCTCTTGCTCAATTTGTCAGCCAGGACACAAACCAGGAACACACTCAGCCTTGGACCAACCAGAGCTTTAATATTAGAGATGGGTGAACCTCTAAGTTTGTGATTTTGGGAAAGCCTTATGAATCATTTCCATGGCTGACCCAGCTACATGGCAGTGGGATTTCCTTTTCCTGTGTTTTAAAAGACATGCACTGTGGGGTTTTTTTCTATGTAAAATCACGTCTAAACATCTGCATAAAAACTTTCCCTCAGTTAGAGACACCATGAAATCAGAGATGAGAATACCTTACATCCTCTAGGACAATATCCATTAGGTAAAAGGTAAAATCAAAGGTACAAAATAACAAGTCAGTTTTACAATCAGCCATGTAGGAGCAAGTCTGGATTCTAATCAAAAGAGTTTGCCTTCATTGTTTCCAGCAAACGGGATTCTACTTCAACTTCCCTGTCATCAAACTTTACCTAAGTGCCAGTGATACATCCCTGCAGAAATTAAGGCACTGTCAGTAACAGGGACTTTGCCTCACGAGCTCCTCATGACTGAAACAGTGACAACAGCTGTCAAGTTTGACCAAATGCTACTGCTGTAGGCAAAGCCTACTCAAGTCTGCTTTCTGTTTCTGTCTCCTCAGAACTGTGCCTGTGTGTCCAACTTGGTTTAGAAATCTACTAACTTGTTGGTAGATTGCTATTTGGGCCAATCAAGGTGTTTTTTACTGAGTAGCAAACACACCTCAGTGTTTCCAGACAGCAGATAGCAAGTTAACATCAAAATCAGCTGAGACTTTTGCTCATAGAAATTCAGTATAATGTTTTTAAAATGTCAGAAGCAAAAGTAGACTGATTTTAATTTAAATTCAATTTTTAAAAATACATTTTTATGAACTATTGGCTCATATAATTCTAGATGTCTTAAATTATTCTAAGCTTTAGGAAGTAATATTTCAACATGATACATGATGGAAAAGCACTCACTGAGGGTCTTAGCTTTCAAAACTGGCTAGTCATTTTGAGTATCTGATAGGAGACTGATTGTTTTATGTTTTAGTATCCATCATCAGAGAGGCAAACTTGCTTAAGACATCTCAAGACAGTCTTTTGCAATCTGATTTCCAAAAGTTCTTGAACATTAGTGAATTGATATCCTAGATAGAGACAGGCACTAAAAACATACAATAATTACTTTGAGATTCCGTGAAAATTTAGACAGAGCAACCTTTCATAAAAATTTTGAGGGACATAATCTCAAGACTGTAGTCTCAAAATTACTGAAGTGAGATCTGGTGAACACAATGTTTCTTTATGGACTGGAAGAAATAAACAGAATTGGGTTTCTTTACCAGAAGCACATTGCCATTTCTTTATTATAAGATAAATTAAAACAAAAAAGTCAGCTATTGACTTCTTAGGTTACAAGGGTTACCACAATAACAAAACAAAGCTCACACTGCTGATCTATTCCAAGGGTTATGGCCAGTCCTGTCTGGAACAATAGCCACAGCAGAACCCACACAGTGCAGCAAGGATGTGCTACTTGAAAAAAATATAGCTTTGCAGAACTTGTCATGTTTCAGTGGCAGACATTCCTGAGACATATAGTTCCCTCATGACAAATATTGTCTATTACTCAATTAACACATCTTTAAACTGAGAAGACAGGCACTTGGCAAGAGGCACTTGCATTGTGTAGTTAAACAGATAAAATAGTTGCTTGCCTCATTATAGAAAAATTCTCAGCAGAGGCAGTGTGCACCCCTCCCAGCTGACAGCATCTCTACACCAGGCTGCTACTCCAGCAGCTACAGCTCCCCACCAGAACAGAACATGCCTTGCAGTGGCCTGACACCACCGTGTATGAGTTTGCAGTGGTGCAGTAGTGCACTCCAAGAGCCATAGAGCCTCAATGCCTATCAGCTGTAGTGAATGCCATCCACTCTCCATCCGCTTTGCTACCAGCAGCCAACACTGCACCTTCAGAGAGTTATACAAGGCTTTGCCACAGACTCTTCCTCTGATCTGAGTGAGGAGCACGTGTCAAAAGCTCATCCAACACAGCTGGCTAGGCACATCTTGCTTTTCCTTTCAGCATCAGAAAATGATTCTCATGATCTCAACAGCTTAAAGCAGCATGCTAGCACACACTAAAAGTGCATGTCAGCATTCAAGAAAGGAAGGAAGGACAAAAAGAAAGTCACAGTAATGAAGCTTCTGCCTATTAGTCATCCCAGTCAGTAATTTAGAAATAAAAAAACAGTTGATCAGAGAATTACAGTGTGGTTGTCTGATACTTAGTGAGCATCCCAGGGCCAGAGGCTCCCTCACCATCATAAAAAGCCCTCAAAATCCTCTCCAGGGGAGTGTATTTCTGTTACACCCCACAGAAAACTTCCTTTTTAAAAGGCCTTCATTTAACATCCTGGATTCATCAAGAATCTTATGAACTTCTTATAACTTCTTATTCCTTACATCTTCCCTTATATCTCCCACTGGAGAAAGCAGGACCTGCAGGTTACTGCTTTGATGTCAACACTGCGAAGCAGGCAATCCTCAGCCCAAACACATTCTGTGGCCTCCATGAAATGCCATCTGTGGCTCCCAGGGAGGTTGTTCCTGTCACTTCAGCACAGACAAGTCAGTTTGGCAGCAATGGTCTGGTTTTGTTTGGACATTGCAGGTATGTGGACCAGTCACCAAGCTCCACAAACTTAGATCCAGCATTTTAAGATTCAGCTTTATTTTGGTCTTGGGGTCAGATGCCAGTCCTGCAGACTTCCTTTCAAATCCATAGTCAGGTGCCCTCTCTCTTCTCCAACCCTCTCCTCTCTCAGGCAGGAGATACTGATCAATGAGCTGGATCAAAGATGACTGATCAACAGGCTTTTTGATTGGGCTGGAACGGGATCTTCAGCACTTTTTTTCCACTGTGAAGCCAAACAGGCTGAGGAAATTGCCATGGATCTAGAATTACATATGAATGCACTCTTTGATGGATCACACCTTCTCTCACACTTACTTGCAGATTTTCAACTACTTCCTATTTTATTTTAATATCCTAGAGCCTCTGCTGTTAGCTAACTTGCATATTTTTTAATACAAATGAATAAGTAGTAATAAAATGTCCACCTTTCTAATCTCTAGTTTCAAATTGTTTGGCTTGTGCTTAGAACATAAAAGAATGTACACATAGGAGACCTTGGTGTCTTGTTGTGCTAAGTACACTCCTCTCTAATAGAGTGACTTGGAAATGTGATCATGGATTAAGACCAAAGACTAGAAATAGAAAGCCTCCAGGCTGGACAGCAATGTCTGCTTTTGCTTAAACAGTAGACAGGGGCGGGATTTTGAAGGCAGGAGATCAAGTGCAATTATCAGTATTGATGAATACAATGTTTATTTCTAAAAATATTAGTCATTTATTTAGGCACACAGACCCAGAAAGGGCTACTGCTCATAGGCAAACAAATCTTCTGTACTCTTTGCCCCAGGAATGTTTCCTACAACATTAATCTCTGTATTTCTTTGTCTTAAATAGCCACTATCAAGCCAAATGCAAAAATTTATGTATTTACTTCACAATGAAGTGTTTGTTCAAAAATTCAAAAAAATTACATCTGTTTTTTTATTAAGAAAATTCAGGTTTGCATATACAGTATTCCTATGCATTGCTATTTTTGAAATCACAATCTTCTGCACAAAAGTTACTTTTCTGTGCAATGCTTGGTCAAAAATCCAGAGAAAAAAAATTCCTGATGTTCCAACAAACTCCACGAAGCAGAATAATTTTAAATTCTATTCCAATAGAAAAATTTTCTAACCAATCTTCAGTCTGAAGAAAAGACAAACTTCTACCAATATCCTTCTTCTAAGGATCTATAATCTTAAATATCAGAATTAAAAGAATCAGAAAAGAACAGATTTCTTCTAGATTTCTATGACTGATTCTCTACCTGCTATATACTCAATTTCCATATTTAAAGAGTTCAAGGTTTTGAAATCAGGTGACCAGTCTGTGCTCTTCCTTTCAGTGCTCTAATACTTACATATTATTCTGCTATTTTAAAAGAGTTAGCGAAAGTGGTGAGAAGGGCAGGTATTCAGGGCTGTCATCTTCATTAGCCATCTCTTGGCTTTCATGTTAGTTACATTCTGCTTTGCTAGATTACTAGATTTGCTGTTTTAATGATTTAAATAAGAATAAATGCTCTGACAAGAGGAAGGAACTAAAAAGATAATTGTATGGGTATTCTCTATCATATTCCTACTTGATCACATAGGATTCATTAACCATTTGTTCTCATAGTGTCTCCTGACATCAGAAGTGGCAGCTAATATGGAAGCATGATTTACTCTGGAAGCGTACCCCACTAATGTTCAAACAGCCAGCTTAGGAAATGCTGGGTTATTTTTAGAACAACAGCAGCAATAATAATAACTATTCAGAACTGCAGCCATGCAAGCTGATTAAAACAATGCTAGTGCTGAATTAGTGAGATTTGACTCTGGTTAAGAGTACTTTTTGCTGTGGCAGAAAGAGCTCCTTTTTGTGTGTTACTGCTTCAGTACAGCGCTGTGCCTCGGGCAGACACAGTCCAGGGCAGCGAGGAGGAATTACTGCTGCAGGACTCTGCACTCCGGGCAGCATGATGCATTGTGAGGCAGATTACTGTGATTTGCCATCATGCAATCCACAGATATGATTGCATCTCATTTCAGAACTAAGTGGAACCGTCTGGCCCTTTGTGTTCAACCAAAAGCCGCGCATTGACTCTCAAATTACATCTGCATTTACCACCTAAAACATGAAAGGGAGCTTGTTTTTTCCAGCAGTATCTCCACTCTTTGTGCACCAAATTCAGTAACTCACCTGCTCTGGTATGCACGGCATGCACCTTCTTCTCCCACAGACAAGATGATGGGATTTATTTCAGTTCAAGAATCTATTTTCCCTTTTTCCCTTTTGAGCAGTTCCAGGTTCTTAGGCTCTGGCCAGTTTTGTAAAAATACAGGTTTCTGAATTGTGTAATAAATCCCCTACCAGTGTGAAAAGCCTTGGGGTCATTATGTATCTTTTTCCTTTAAAGCTAAGCTTATATAATAGGACAGCTGTATTTCACAGGTACCATTATTAGCTGGGTAACAAAGAAGGACAGCTGTAAGGCTCAGCTGAAATGAGTTCCCTCCTGAAGAATACCTTGTATCCCCGTAGGGTGAGGCAAATACCTGCTGTCAAACCTCATACATGATAACTTAAATAAAGAGAGCTTTATCATTGTATCTTTTTAGATAGGAACAGAGATTAAAGAACATGTTCAGGTCACCTAGGAATTCTGCAGTGGAACAAAATGGACACAGATTTTCTGAATTCTACCTCAGCAACTTGACTACAAAGCTTTTCTTCTGTTTAAGCAATCAGAAGCAGTTTAACCAGCATGACTTTTTATCCTTTTATAAACTAACTAAAGTGCTTATATAGACCATATATTTTCTGGTGGATGAAATACCATTTCTGGGGACCTCTCTGCCATGTGGTTTTGTACAGTTTTAATCAATTTGGTGCCAGCAGTGATAAGATTTACCCCTACCCAGAACAATACAGAGCTCAACCCCAGAAGCCATGGATCTGTGACTGACATTTGGAAGACTGTAGACAGTATTTTCTATTCCTAGCATCATCAAGCAGAGCCCTGCAGGAGACTGTGGCTTCCTTGGATTGACAGCTGATTGCTGCCAAGGGGAACAAATGTTGGGTATAGATTTTCCTATTTCCTCATACAAGTCTTTCACCAAGAGAAGGCTCCTTAGGAGGTGGGAGGGAGAGGAGAGAGGGTGATGCAGAAGATAAAAACAGCAGCACAATCCCACTAATCATATGTCTGAAGATAGCATTGTTTGAAACAATGAAAACAGACAGGATTAACACCCACATCTACTCATTTCCTTTTCCCAGAACATCTTCCCCTTGGAATACATGAGTCACCTGGAGTAAGTGTCAGGTCTGATTGCTGTTACAGGTAGTGTTGGAACACATACCATAGCAGAATCAGAGCTGGAAGGGACCTTAAAGATCATCTACTTTCAACTTCCCTGCCTTGGGCAGGGACACTTTCAACTAGACCAGGTTGCTCAAAGCCTCACCCAGTTTGGCCTTGAGCACTTTCAGGGACAGCCCTGTGGGGCATCCACAACTTCTCTGGACAGCTTCACCACCAGTGCCAGTGCCTCACCACCCTCACAATAAAAAATTGCCTCCCAATATCTAATATAAACCTATAGTCTTTCAGCTAGAAGCCATTTCCCCTTGTCCTGTCACTACAGGCTTGTATAAAAAGTCCCTTCCCAGCTCTCCTGTAGGCTCCCTTCAGGTACTGGAAGGCTGCAGTTAGGTCACCCCAAAGCCTTCTCTTATCCAGTCTGAACAAAAGCAATTCTCTTGCCTTTCCTCAAAAGAGAGATGCTCCATTCCTCTAATCATCTTGGTGGTCTCCTTTGGACTCACTCCAACAGTTTGATGTCTTTCCTGTGATGCAGGAATCCAGGTAGCATCTCATGAGCAGCTGCTATGATAGACAATTCTGTAACAGTTTACAATTTTAAAAAGCACTCATTTTATAATTGAACAAAACAGGCCAAAATTTCCAAAACCCAAGATTCTTGTGCCATTGCCAGATTATTTCTAGCCTTACATGTCAGTCACTAGGAGTCCTCATGGCTTAGCAGACTGAAAAACACCTCATGGCTGCTTACTAAAAACCTACAGCCTAGGCAATCTAATCAAGGAACTGGCATGCCCTTCAGAAGTGCCAGCTTCCACCCTCCAGTGGTCAGCTGTGCAGACATGGAACGTGTGAGTCAGGGCACATACAATAATAAGCAATGTTCAAAGCAGCACATGCTGCTTTGTGAAGTGTATATATCTGAGGCCTTCCTCCCGGCACACTGATTGCTACGGCTTTCATTCCTTTTTGTTCATCATCATGAAGCAACAACCTCTAGTGTTTCAGCCCAAGAAATAGTGCAGTCTCCTCCCCACATCAAAGAGACCTCTAATATTAGTGCCTTGCAAAACAGGACTTCAACTGCTATCCAGAACTACTTAAAAACAAACTGAAAACAAAAGCCAAAGCCTCCTCATCATTATACAACTGCAAATGTTTTGGTCCTCCATGTCAAACAAGCTTAGTTTTGACACAGACTTCTAAAGTTTCCGCTGGCTTGGCAATCAACACCCCTGTCTCACAAGCTTCTTAATATCCTAAAATTCCACAGCTGAACAGCAAGAAATGATGTGATGAGGAACGATGGATTAATTATTCTCACATATCTGTTTAAGGAAATGACAGGAATGAAATAATTTAAAGCTAAAAGTCTTTGCATGTCTTTCTTCTGAAAGACTCTTTGTATCAAATGCTATGAATTCATGTTACTCTGCCACCAGAGGCTTTTGCCATGTAGCAGTGGCAGCAAATAACATATAATAACCTGTGGTGAACTGTCAAGAACAGTTAATTTGACACTAAACACATTTCCAACAAGTAATTGACAGAGATATTTTCTAGGTGCTAAAGTATTTTTGTATCACTGAGTTGGTATCACAAGTTTCTCATGTCCTCCAGCAGGAAGAAGTATCTGCAACCAAGGGGATTTTTTTTTAGTCATGATTTTGGCACTTTCTAGAGGCCTCCTATTCAGCTAATGGCTCTAGCACAAGTTTACAAGCACAGAGGCAGGCTGGATGCTAGGAGAATATTGCCATTCCTCCCAGGGAGTAATTGGAGGTCTGTCAGACCAGCTAGGGGCAATGCAGAAAACTTTCCAGGAAGCCACAGACATTTTTATTTCTCTCTAGCCTTTTAGCTGTCTGGCAAGCATTAAAAACTCCTCCATGCATCAGCCCTAAAGAGGGCTGCCCATGCTACCATCCCATAAAGAAGGCTCTGGGGTCTCAAGACCACCACAACATCACATGCAGGCCATGTGCCGTGGTGGCAGCTGTCTCCAGTCCATGCAAATATTTTAATTTGCCACTTTGAAAGCAGCTGTGTCAGTATGAGCAAGCTTGGAGGAGCCCACACTCACCCTGAGGAACCAGCTGCAGAAGGAATTTGATGAGCAAACTCATGCTTCTGCTATTACAGCTGAGAACGTGGCAGGGGTGCTTTCTCACCTCCCTGCAGTGGCTGTGATCATCGTTTAGGCAGTCACACAGTCCTGCTCCTGCTCGGCTTCGTGATGGATGAGAAATGCAGGGGGTTTGATGTAACATAGTAAGGAAGCCACACACTAAGGCTACATCAAAGCATTTGAGAATCACGTTCATTACGTACTGTATAAAGAGTTAAATAATGCTCTTCTGAAATTTTGGTTTCTATCTACAATAACACTAATAGAATACTTATTAAAAGAGCAGCTCTTACAAACTTTGGAAAAAGGACAGAGAACAAGCAAAGTGCTGTGTATGTGCATTCATATTGAGATCCTTGGGTATTAAAACTGCTATAACTTTTTCCAAGTATCATCTGTTGCATTCTTGAACACAGTCAACCTTGTCCAGGGACTTGGGCAGAAGCAAAGCAAGCATATGGTACATTCCACAGAAATTTATATTTTTATTTTTGTGCAGAAATGCAAGTTTTCATGCAATTAAAAAGAATATTTACCATACTTTCACATGTATATCTGTGCCTCAAATAATCTATGCAAAGTCAGAGGGTAGATGGTAGTCTGATGGAACTATCCCTAGATAGGGAGGACTCATGACCACAGAGAATACACTGCATTGTTCTAGGAAAGAGAGAAGATCAAGAAATGCATCTTATTTTAGCATCACGATCTGCTTGAATTGCTTAAAGGTGCCTACATACCTAAATACCAGATATATGAAAAGCAGGAATTTTCAATTGATGATGCAGTGATCAACATAGATATATTCACAGGACACCTCTCCTCTCCACATTCTGGACTTCTGGGAAGAGATCAGCACCATGAAAGCTAGGAAGGCCCTCGTTACTGATGGGACACACACAAGGAAGAACATGTAGATATGTATAATTCTCAACATATCTGTGTTTCGGGCTCACTTCTCACGAAATGCTCTCTTCAATTGTCCGTGTTTCAACCATGATTATCCTGAATCACAGGAGTTTATGATTGGAATGTGCCCTTTGCCTGTCAAAACTCCACTTTCATCTTTTCATTCCAGGTGGACTTTCCAAAGCAAGGCATAATAGATCAAGGCAAAGTTTAATATGGAAAGCGTATGAAGTGAATTTAGTGTTTCAGTTTTGTGGTGGCCAATCTGAAACATTTTAAGTTTCGTCAGATTAGGCGTAAGTGTTGTGACACAGAATCACACCATATGCATCACACTGTGAACCACCTACTTCAGATGTCTAAAATCCAGCTTGGTTAAAACAAGAAAATTATTTCAAATATTCCAAAATTAAAGAACAATGTTCATACTGACATACCAAGCTGAAGAGTCAGTCGTAGAAGCCAATCAGTGACAGAATAGTAGGAAAACCCTAACATGACTATATCCAGACATCTTAAACACAGGTTTGGCTGGCAGTCTGGAAAATACTAAGTTTAAATGCCAGTATTTGCACTTGATAGTACACTAAATGCATGAATCCTTTAACATGATACTTTGCTTGAGTCAGAATTCTATGCCTATAAAGCTATTAACACTAAACCACAAATGTACCAGCAGTTTAAGAGGTGGAAACTGAGCTACTGACATGTTATTGGGGTTTTATGGAAGCAGGTACATTATGGAAAACTATTGGAAAATAATTAATCTTCAAAATAATGTTGTGTTAATGACATATCATCCAAATATAAAAACTATAATTTGCTTTTCAGGCACTTGGGTTATCATACTCTGGCTGTTGATGATTTTTATGATGAACTAAAGACTTGCTCTCCACACAGAGTAATAGGAAAAGTTCAAATATGGAAAATATTTTTCATGTTACTTGAAGAATTATTTTTCTCAGGATTTTCACTTCTATATTTTAGGGGAAACCAAAGTATCCAATTAGCCTTTTTTATTTATTTCATTTTTTCCCCTCAAAAGGTTTTGACATTCTGTACTCGCTTGTTTTAGAAAAACAAGAATCTTTTTTTTTTTTTAAATCTCTTTGATAAAAGAAATGGACATTTAACAGAAACTGAAAATTCTTGTTAAGAAAAAATAAAACATACCAGGTTTAAAAATCTTTTGATGGGAAACTGTTGGCCATTTCTACTCCTAGAAGCTTATTGATCCTTTATTTGTGAAGAATTTGCTGCCTGAGAGCTGCCAGCAATTTTTAGTGTGCTTCATTGCATGATGAGTATGTCAGCACATTTCAGCAATAATTTCTGCCTCAAGTTGAGCATTTCAGAAGCAAGAGATTGTTTTGATGCTTCTGATACGCTTTTCCTCTTTGCATCCCAAGAGCAATGGACAAGAGGAGCTATGGAATAAAGAGATAAGCCTATTTACCTGATGAAATGATGATGGTTCTTAACAAGAACAGATTTTGAATTCCTCTTTAGAAAGAAGGTGAATTCTTTTCCAACAAAAGACACATCCTGTTAAGCTGATTACTGCATCTGACACATTAGTTCATGTAACAAAGAAATGGTCATTATATTAGTCAGTACACCTTTTGAGTACAGATCCTGATATTTGGCTCCAGCCTCAGACACTGGAGAGCTTTGCTCCTCTCTCCTGCACCACAACTCCCAGGGCAATGCACATGGGACACTGGGTTTCAGGGACCTGCACTAATTGTGCTCTGCCCATTAAAAGACACCTTGGAAGAGGCTGCACCTCTGCACTGCACCCCTGAGAAAACAAAATCCTAACTACACAAGAGGTGAGAGTCAACTTATTAATGTGCATCTTGGTGTGTGTGACTTATTGTGTGTGCTGGTGCATCTCCATGGAGGGGATGGAGGGTAAATCAGTTCCACTGCAGCTGGATTACAGCAACTACTGGCATATTCAGGCAGACCCTCATTTTCCTCAGTGAACACGCAATAGGACAGGCTCCAGCAAATAGTCTGTGAAAAAATGTCCTTTTCCCCACAGCATTTTGTCATGTTACTCAGGTTCTACTCCCAAATTTAGATAATTATTTTCTTTTTTCTATACCTCATTTTCATATTCAGATCACTTACTTCACTCTAGTGCTGAATCAGTGTTGTTTTTCTTCCTTTGGAACTGAAAAAGCAATACTCTTATTGTGGCCAACTGATTCCACCTTCCCTCAGAACAAGGAGTGTCCATGCAAATGAAAATAAGCTTACTGCATAAGGGGTATATGGTATAGAAAACATTGTCAGTCTATTATTTTTGTGTATTTCCACTACACCATGATTCTGTGCCAAACTGTGTCTCTTTCTCCCTAAAACTAAATTAAAGTATCCTTGCTAGATGGCATGATTTCTTGGTGGTTTTTATAGCAGCCACAGGAAAATTAAGTTACGTGAATTTTAGTCAGAAAGTCTTGTTTCAGGTTCAACAAAACTGGGAAGTGATCAATCCTCTTCTAAAATATTCCAGATGAGACCTGATGCATAAAAAACCCCAGTTCCAAAGTGGTTACTCTCCAGCAGGGTGATTCCTTGTCTAATGGCTGAAACTGTACATGCAGCAGTGATTAAAGCAGCTAGATTTTTTCAGTTCCAATAGAACAGTACATTAATAAAAGATTTCACTTTATGTGTTTCCTAAAGATATGAGAGTAGAAGACACTGAAATCATCATATTGTACTGAACTTCTCAGTGACCTTAAGAGGTAATGAAACACTCAGGCCAATTCCTAGAGGCCAGGTAACACAAAAGTAACCATGAGGAACGTAGGCCATGAATCCAGAGAATCCTCTTATTGAGCACTATATCATATAACCTTTTTAAAACCTCCTTTCCGTGCATGCCCAGCATTAGGGTTTACCTTTAGTGTGGCAAGAACACATGAGCGTATTTGCCATCGTCTCTGATTGCAAACGTCAAGGTAAATCGTCGTGCAGGTCAACAGAGCAGCAGGAGGGAGGGAGGTCATGGCTACACAGAGTGCCCACTCTGCCCCCCTCTAGCTACCTTGCCACCAGCCTGCATTCCTGAGCTTTCCCTGCTGCACAGAGCCAGGGGTATATTTGCAGCTCACAAGGCCGTATTTCTGGTCCTCAGAGCTAACCTGCTACAGCTACACAAGGCTGCACTGTGTCATGTAGACATAACTCACATTTCTGGTAATGCAGCCTCAGTCCTAGATGGAGTTATGATGATTACGTTTCAGCAATCATGCTGCCCACAACAATCTAATTATGAAGAAGAAACCTGACAAGGCCAAAAAATCGCAGACTGAAACACACATCAGATATACAGTTGTAATCCCTGTTCTCAGTCAGCTACCATTGCTTCAGCACCGTGCATTAGCACGCTTTCATGCGTGATCCAGTCACTACTGATCAGTAAGAAAGTTCAGCCAGGCCAGTCAGGCAAAATGGAATTAGAAAGCAGACTGCCATCTGTACACTGAATATATTCCTCACCTTTCCAAAGGTCTCGTGTATGCATTCTGAAGGAAAGAACAGATCTTTTGGAAAGATCTCATTGAAAGAAATCCTTGGCATCCTCATTTTCATATGTGTGTAGAAGATATTGTTTTGTAATCTGAATCTGTTAAAAATGCATAATTGAAACAAATCTCTCATTTTTTTCCAAAGGAAGGAAGGACGAAAGAAAACACTAATAGTTTGCTTTCAAAACTTTGACATTGACTTGGCATTCTGCTGTACTTAATGATAGCTCTACAAAGAAACAAGTTACTGTCTTATGTGGGAAAGCATATTTGTGGCTGAGAATGTGCTGCAAAAATTGCAGAGAGCTTTGATAATTTTATGCCACATTTTCACCCCTGTTTTAACAGCCAATTCATTTAGTCAAAAGTCATGTTTTCTGCTGCTTATTTTTTCATTTCATATCTCCCAATTTAATGTTTTAGTTCTGGGTTGAATATAATTTTGTGTGATGAAAGGTACTAAGACACAACTAAGGCTGTAACACTTTGTGAAATTTAATTCCTTCAGTTCATTCCCTGAGAGGGGTCTTGAATCAAAACACAGGTTACATTGCATTGCTTTTATATTCTCAGCTCTCTCCTAACCCAGTCAGGCCTCTTTCACTATGTAAATACCTTTATCACAGCCACAATTTCTAACAAATCAGTTTTGCACCAGCACACCAAAGTTCCCTTGGGATCCAAAAGGGGGTGTCTGGCTGAAGTTCAGACACAGCTTGTTCTTGCGTTTCATTCCACTTCACTGCAGACTTTTTCCTAGCAGGAGCTAAGGAAAAGACAAGTTTCCAGCTCCTATGTTTTGGGAAGAAACACTCCAAGTGATTTTGCACCTGATTCAAGCCTCTGCAGTTTCTCTGAATTTTTTCTCTTGATTTCAGATAGTTTTCTGAGTTTTCAATCTATTTCTAGAAAAAGCCAATGGATTATATTGTCCTCCATTGCTCCAGCATTTGAGACTTCTTAATAGAAAACAGATAGTAAAGGCCAAACCCTTAAATCATACAAACCTATTGAGAGGAGCAGCTAAAAGTTGGTCATAAGCTTCTTGACTTTTGTTGTGTTTCAAATGTCATTGTGTTGTTGCTATGGCTGTTGTGTTTCCTATCAGAACGACTTTTAGTTTTAAACATGTTTAATTCATACTTCCTAGGATTCCTTATTTCTCTGAATTTCCTCAGAACATATAAAATGAAAGCTTTTACAACTTAGTTCAACAGATAATCATTCTCCACTCTCTAACAAGGGCTTCTTTTCTCCACTATGTTAGCTACTAAAGCTAAATAAATATTCAAAAAAACCCCAAGCAAAACATTTAAAGGGCTCTTTCTTTTTTCTTCTTAGATTATATGTAATTATTTTATTCATTTCACAATTATAGCCTTGCCTTCAGGCTGGGTAAGACCTTTTTTTTTTTCTTAAATATAAGGAATAAAACCACAACTTTTTGCTTTCTTTACTTTAAAATCTTGCCTTTTCACAGGCCAAGCCTCCTATAAGGGAGAATAAATATTGCTTGGACTATGGGGATGGGGAAACTGGACCTTGCTTTCTCTTCTGTAGCAACCATCTAAAAGTTACCTTTTTAAATTTTCAGCTTAACCCCTAAGCATATTTCTTACCTCAGTTTAGTAGACACTGACAAGAGAAATGCAGTTGAAAAGTTGAAAAAGTCCATCATAACCATTCAGTTGTGCATCCCTCTTCCTGTGCTAGTGTGAAGGATATGACTCTCATCAAGGTCCAGCAAGGGAAACTACAAGCTTAGTGCTGAGCACTGCTGCTCTTCACTGTCCCTGTCTTTTTTGGGTAACAGTAATCAGACCCCTAATCCTCTTTCTTTATCATCAGGAGTTGCTACTGAGGTCCAGATTTTCAAACATGAAGAGCTGGTGCAGGGATTCCCTCTCTCTCATGGGGTTAACCCTGCATCAGTTCTGTGCAGCCTCCAAACTACAGAACCTACAAACTGCTGGTGCTTCTTCAGGTAACTCGTCAGACAGGAAAGAGCTCCACATCCATGCTTTCATAAGCAAAGCCCACATCATCCTGCATTCACTCTTCATGTCTCCAGGAGATTACGTGCAGAAGCTGGGCTTATGACATATTTTAACACAGCGTCACTGTGGTATGATCCCCAATGTGATTAGCATAGCTCAGCCTTAGTTAGGATAGATTATTCCTATTAGTTTCCAACTGATTTTGGAACACAAGTATTACATCTGATTTTAATGAAACACAAAACTTTGTTGTTTCCAGTCAGCTAAAGAAACAGTTGAACCTTCTCACGTCTTGCTATAATTATACCAAAGGCTGTGCATTATCATGAACAATGCCAACCCCTTTACAAGATGTAAAGTTAATCCTCCAGTACTTGTGTATTAATATGTTTGGAAATGTAAACTGAGGAGTGAAAAGAAATCAGTGCTACCCTGGTGAAATGTGAACATACCTGGCACAGAAGCTTTCACACAATACACTGTGGCAGACTCTTAGTTATATGTAATTTTATGTTAACAGGAAAAGTCACTTTAAAATATGTTTTGTTTATGAAAACCTCAAGCACATACACAAGTTAATCACATTTTAGATGATCATGTTAGAGTATGTGTAAAAAACCAGAAGTGCATTATAAAGAAAAAATTCAAGGTGGAGCATTACCAAGGAATTTCTTGCTTTTGACAGCTTTTTCAAAGACTCTGGCAAGATGCTGTACTTTCAAAACTAAAAGCTATTTCCATTGGGTGGCTTGTTTTGCTTGTAAAACAGCTTGGTGGTCCTGACACAGCTCTTACTGGACTAATGTTCTTCACACAAAAGCCACGACTCTAATTGGCATTAACTATAATTGGCATTAACTGTTCCCTGCTTTGGCAGCTTCATCTGAGAAACCAAAAGTCAAATCCACAATGTAGATCGAATTGCCCTTAATGGCCCCTCCACACCAGGGCTGAGGGCATGCTGAGGGTAAGGAAATGCTTTTGTTTGTTGAGGCAGGCAGAGAATTGCAGTTTCTTCACATGTCCGGTATGAAGAGAGATTAAGGATCTACTGAGTGATCAATCAAAAGACAGACCACCAACAGATCCTCTTTGGAAAAATGGGGCATTTTAGTGGCAAGCATTAGGAAATCTCTCTCTGCCACTGAGTTGTAAGCCGGTCTTCAACATATCAATCTCTGTGCCTTCTAGCATACGTACACCTGTTTTAAAATATAATCTCTGGCTGTGTATGCACAGATGGAAAGGCTGTTTAAATACCAGCAAACTATAGCACATGGTTTCTCAAAAAGCAGAAATCTTATAACCCTTGGGGCAGGGGTGTGGGAATAGCAAGCATCATCCTGTGTAAAGTTACCCTGTTCCTGGTTACAAAGTGATGCAAATTGGAAAGGGTTCACGCTTTGTTTTTTTTTTCCCTTTTTTTTTTTTTTTTTTTTTTCTTGTGGGCAAAGGTATCTGTGCAGGTCTTTTCCATAACGACCACCCCCACAAGGGTCCACAGATCAAAGGCTGATAAGCATAAGCACAGACCTGCAATAACCCCCTTACTGACAGAAAGAGGAGTGAATGAGTCTGAACTGCGTGCATTCTGGCCAAAGACTGCAGCTACATCTTTTGTAGCTGTTCTGGTGGCTGATAGCCACTGCTACCAATGGCTCGCTTTATACAGTAAGAAAACTCTAACTGTGGAAAGTATTTTAAAACCACAGTGACTTACTCCTTCCTGCTAAGTTGAGTTAGGGAGGAACTACATATGTTCTGTGACAACAAGGAAGCAGTACAAAACCATTCTGCCAAAAAACATGACCTTTATATTAGCCTAAGTCCACTGACTGCACATAGGCCCAAGGCCATAAAATGTTGACCCTGGATTTTGGAGGGTTTCCAGTGAGAACAAACAGCCTGTACTCCCAGTTCTCTTTCCATCCAGATAAACAATTCTATACTAGCATTTAGTAAGATTTTAACCACAGCCTCATAACTATATTCTTTCCTTTAAAAAACCCTACGTTTTTCAACAACAGCGCAGTTAAGAACTACTCCTTCAAATGAGTTAAGAGCATTAGCAGATGGAAAATACAAATGCTGTTACATACAAAAGATGGAGGCAAGGTTCATGCATCCTTGCATCAGAAATTTGATTATGTGGCTTTGCTCAGTCTTCTTATGCCTTCATACCAAATATCATTCAAAAAATACTTGTAAATGCAGTATGAACAGCTGTCCATCTTGCCTGCCCTGTATTTTCACACAGACAAACATACATACTAACTCCCCAGTCACTAAGTCTAACTACTAATTCCAAATGCAAGTAAACCAGCTGTTGTCAACTATTCATTTGGATGGCCGTGTCACCAAGGATCTCAAAGTATGAGGTCACTGTTGTATTAGGTCTTGAACTGGTACAGAAGAAAACAATAGCCTGCTTTAAGGAGTTTCAAGGATGTCGTTATTCACACTTTTAAACTTCACAACCTCTCAGGCTCACAACAAAAAACCAATTACTGATAAGCTAACAGTAACAACCAGTATTTAAGGCAGAAACCATAAGCTTCCATAGATGTAACCTTGTGGCTATTTTTTAAGGTCAGTTAACCAGCTCCTATTTAAATCAAAATCACCAGCACAATTCTATAGGCCAAGCTGGATACGCTTTCACTGTTGCTGTCTGTCTCCTGCTATGTCATCCTATTTGGAAATAAGAAGGGAACTTGGTCTGGAATAGATCATGTCCCTCTACTGTTAGTGTTTGGGGGTAAATAGATAATTATGAAGGAATTAGCTTCATAATATTACAGGGATCAGGGGACTACAGACAGAAGGAAACTTGTAAACATTGTTGATTTATCAGCACTTAGGATTGCCCTCCTCACCATTAAGTTCATAATTCCCCTTCCCCATAATCGAGGACATTATGTTTCTGTAAATTACTTAAAGTACTCTAGTAATTTCTGTCTTATATTCATTATATTGAATATATTTATACTCATTCTCTCACCACAAATGTGGCGGAAGTATTTTTTTTTGCAATTTTTTCATAGTCACATTTGTGCTGAGTTCTGCTATGGAAGAACACAAAATTTTCAAAGTAGAATTCTCTGGAACTTTATAGTCCCTAAAAAACACCTCCAAACAAATAACTAGCTTATGACCCAGACTTTCTTAAACGACAATTATTTTCCTTTTGGGATTAGGAGCGCTTCCTTTTCCTCCTCCTATTTTACGGTACTTACTTTGTTGTTTTCTGATAAATACACTGTAGAAATAAAAGCACAGATTTATAATAAAAGGACATACATTTAGTTCATAAAACTAGTACCAAAATGGCAAGCCTCTCATGACACCCTTCAGACACTGGTCTACATAATGATGGGTATTTAGATGGAGCTTTTTGTGGCAGCAAAGCACAAAAGCTGCCATCTCACTGCTGCTACACAGCTTCTAACACACAAGACATCATAATAATAATGGCTGATACTCCTTTTCAGCAGTGGCAGACAAAAGTTTCTGCTTTTGACTTCTAGTGCTCCTGTGGCTTTGGAGTTCAGCCTTTGGAGGGTTTATCTTCCTACAGAGGAAAGAAAGCAACATAAGATTGCTGTTCCTTGGGGTTCACTTTTCTCTAGCCAGCCTGATATAGGCCACTTCAAGTTTAATTAAATCTCAAAAGAACTTCTGGCACTTTGTAGTCTAAACTGAATAAAAACATCTTAAGAAACCTTGCACCAGAAAACTGGTAAATTAATGAGAGGAAGAATAGCAGCATTTCTGTGTGAGGAAAGGATTCCAGTTGCATTATCTGGTAGTCTTGAGGGCTGCAGGCAGTAAAATGTTCTCTTTGACTGCGTTTCTCAAAAGCCTGATCATTGTTTGTTCAAAGTTCTTTTTCTTGACTGGTCAGCCCTACTCCTTGGTAAGGAGCGACAGAATGGGTGAGGTTGGAAGGCACCTCAGGATATCACCTAATCCAACACTGTGTCTCAAAGGAAGGCCAACAGAGCAGGTTGCCTAGGATCTTTTCCTGAGGCAGAAATCCTGCCTCTTTTTCTGTCTCTAGAACAAACCTCAGGATTCCAACAAGACAGGAAGAAAGACTTTGTAAGCCTTAACCTAAGCTCTCTTTATGAATCTGTGTGTCCTTTTCCACTCATTCTGCTGCAGGTCAATACTTTGATGTCCACTCCAAACACAGCAAGCACTGCTGATAACACAAACTGTGTCAAAGCTGTTAGCAAGAAATCAATAAACCTCCTTATGCTTAAGGCCATGAGAGACACAGAAGTCAAGTGGATAAAGCTGAGCACTCAGAAGCCAGTTGATTAGCGTTCTGTTCCCAGTTCATATCAAGTTACTTTAAAAAAATGTGCTGCACTGTAGCGTGTTTTGAGATCCTGTGGATGAAACAGGCCTCAGTCCCATTCAGACACACAGGAATTCACAGCAGGTCATGAAGCGCTGTTAAAACTGGCACCCCTGAAATCATGATTCACGTGCCAATTTTTTAAACTGTGCTTATTATCAGATTATACAAAATTACATGCAGAGAAAATTACACTTCATTATTTAATTCCGCATAAATGTTGTTGAACTGCTCAGGCAGATAATTCATAAAGAATACTAGGGTTGTTATAGTCCAAAAAGCCAATCCAGCCCATCTTCAACAAGCATTAGAATAAACCTAGAAAAGTTCTGTTTTCATGAATGTGGATACTTTTTACATCCAACTTATTCGCTTGTACCTTATTTATTGGGCTGTTTCACCAAAGATGCATTATAGTGTCAAAGTACCAAAATTTAATGATCCCTAAGAGAATCATAACTGACTAGTGATACCTCATGCAGCATCTCCTGATAGACGATCTACTTGAAAAGAAATGCTGTAGCCAAAAATCTCATACCAACAACTATAAACACAGAAGTTACCATTAACAAGACAAACACTTCAGAAAATGAACAACAAGGGGAGACACTTATAACAGTTATACTGACTTTCCATCAAACAATACTGGCTTTCTAAAACAATTTGTAAGGAACCCCTATTCATCACATTTTCCATAAACTAGATTCTATACAGCTAGACTGTGCCCTAAGCAAGCAGTTGTGAGAAGGGTCTGGTTAGGTCAAAGTAGGCTAGCTAGATTTTTTTTTTTCCCTCTGGTTTTTAGTTATTTCCTTGAGTACTAAAGAAAGCAAAGCAGCTGCTCTTGAAAGAAAACTCAGAGGCCTTTTGTCTGTAAGCGGATTTTCAAGAGACAGAGAAGTTTGACTTTTTTTAAGGACAAAAAAATGAAGAGGCTTATTTTAGAATTCAAGTCAGCAGCCTACAGAAATATGCATGGTGGGTGCTGAACAGTAAACTGATTACATTTCATAAGCTGGAAAGTGCTTCCATGTGAATGGGAGAAATGGAAAGCTACTTCCAAATTTCACCTAACCTACCAGTTGTTCTAAACATGCTTATGCACAGCCTCAGAGTGGAGCTTACAAAGCAGTTTTGAAAATTATTAACTTCCTGCCTCCTAAGAAATGTAGCTGAGCGACAAGCAGGCAATTTTCCAAAGACACTACTTTAACTGAGAACGGTCAATTTATAAAACAGAATAATAAAAGTTCCCTCACTGTCATTTCTTCTGACACATCCAGATTGTGATACCAGTATAACCTTTATGCAGAGAGAAAACAGGAGGTTATAATACTGCATGTTTTCAGCAAAGCAGAGGATTAAATCTTTCCCTATACTATGCATAAGATTTAAATACAAATATGCCAGTTGTGAAACAAGAGTACATGAGACAAGTTTGCAGGGTTCTCTGACTGATAAGGAACTCATCTAAGTTGAAATTAAAGCAGATGATCCTTTTTTCACTATTTTGTATAGATTCATTCACACGGTACTAGCCTTCACTGTACCATTCACTATGCATACTAGCAATGATCAGCACATCTTTCCATGAGAAAATATTCTGAAAATAGAAAATTTTATTTGTAAAATAAATCGTCCATAAAGGTATGAAAAAACATCTGATAGCCTGCTTGATCCTTTGCTTTATAAGATTATTTTTTTCTGAGTAGGGATAATTTTCAGTGTCAAATGATGAGTAATCTTGTTGGATAATCACAGAATTGCCTTTATAGCAGTTAATTGTATTATCACATACTTAAAAAAGCTTAAGCTAGTTATCAGTTTTAGACAAGAAACAGTAATGTTCTTTTGATAGGTAACTTCATCAGGTTAAGAGAGTCTGTTGTGAAGTGATTATATCTCTCCAGGGTTCATCACACAAGTTCCACATGCTGGAAAGTGTTTTGATACCCACATTTAACAAATACTCACCATGGCTCATCATAAAGTTCAGTTGGGAGGTGGCTACAGTAGGTCAGGATACGCTGGCTTAAGGATCTTAACTAATTGTTAACAATTATGGACAAAAATGGGGTTATTTAATTAAAAGTTGGAATGAGAAATTTCAGGTGACTAAGGTCTGGTCGTGAAATAAAGTTTGTATAGGCACAGTGCATACCATTTCTTCAAGAAGATAGATATTTTCCAGGGACTGCAGCACAGAAGAAACAGTAGGAATGAAGTGACTGGACTGAAAAGAAGCCATTACTATTACTATCCTCTGAGCAAGACAGCTTATTGTACTTTAATAATGACATAAATAGTGTGTTTGAATATTTTGTAATTGATTACTGACAATGTATTATTGAATTGTGTAGCTGCAAAGGGTTGCTGTGAATTACTGCTTAAAAAAGCAGCACAGTGTAATGAGCAAAAGATGGAATGACAACATTGCAGCCACAAGGAGATCACATTTTGAAGGCCAACAGACCCTCACTACTGTGAGGATGTCCCTTACAACAGTTAGTATAATACCCACTGCCAAGCAGTCACAGGATTAAGTTAGGTACAGTCAATGGGAGGACCAATGATGGAGGACAAAAAAAATGAGTGCAAAAAAGTGCTGAAAATTGGCATGCCACTCATAAAATCCCACTCTTGCAAAAGCTTCTCTTAGCATAGGCAATTTTCTCCACTTCAAAGGTAGAGAAAAAAACCCCCTTGTGGCAACCATAAGACCATACAAAAACACCAAGAATTCCCGAGTGAGTTAAGCAGCCAAGCGTTATCCCAGCAGTATACGGGAAGAGGAACAAATTACTTATCTTACCAGATCTTCTCAAAGCAAGGTAAACCAAATGGCTGTGACAAGACCTCCTCAGAGCTTTTGATCGAGTGCCCTTGTAGAATCAGAAGAGTTCAGGCCTAACAGAACAGCAGGTAGGATGCTAAAACAGAGAGGTGGTTTTCGCTCAAACAGTGTGAAGAGGAGAGGGAGAAAGAGAAATGGTGTGTGCACTATTCCTGCAACCTGAAGTGCCAGGCATTAGTGGTCTAAACCAATGGAGTAAATTCTGAGCCAGAAAATACCTTGAGAAGGCTACCTAATAGAAATTTGCTGCTAACTACTCCTTTTTGTTTACAGCAAGTAGTAACATGTGTTAGGAGATTTCAATCACAGCACAATGAATGCCTCAAATAGTGGTTGCAGGTTCATCCATCACACCCTCCTGCACTGTCTTTTGTTGCATACCATCAGGAAAGTGCTCCCATAAGGACAAACCAAGGTCTGATGTTTAGAATTTAATTCATAGTTTAAACTACTGCTTTCTGATATTATTTTTTCCATCTCCTTTCTCATAGTACCTTTAAAAGATTTGCAGACTTGTCTCCCCAACACACTTAATTGTTGCCTAGGAAGTTTATTACATAGCTGTTAACTTTCAATGCTTCTAGTAGTCAGTTGGAATTTAATTATAGCAACTATCCAAATAAATCTGATTCTGTAGATTAAATAACAGCTACTCTTAAGTAAATAACATTTTCATATCCTCCCCCTTTCTCTGTCATACATAAGCATTACTTGGAATACTAAAAACCTTGCAAAACATGCCATTTCCTAGCTGTTTGGTCTCACTAGATACTGCTCCAGCAGTTTTATTAGAACCCTTCATTTCAGTTGGAAAGGACTTCAGGAAGTTTCTGCTCCAACCTCCTGCTCAAAGCAGGCCTAGATACGATGAAATCAGATCTAGCTGGAATAGATTCACAGTCACCCATTTTTTAAATTATGATGCCTGGAGCCTTGACACGGGGAGGAGCAGGGTGATTAATGGCTGATGGCAGTGAGCATTGTGCCTTTAAGAAGAGTGGGTGTTCTAATTCTGACCAGCATGGACTGAGGAAACGGGTGTTATAGAACGATCATTTGGGGTTAACGTATGATATTTGGAGCATCTGAAACCTGTTATTTTTCCTAGCTGAGGTTTATCCTGAAGCTTCATAAACTTTCCATTTTAAATTACAGAGCTTCCTTTTTTAACTATAATCAACTTTTATCTTAAAATGGTGTGTGCCTTTTAATCATTCCAAAGTATTTACTTTAATTAGGTTTTAAAAACCCTGCAGAAGACAGCACTGTTCTTAATTTTGGCTGTGAGAGTTTGCTCTGCATTCAGCTAGCAGCAGCTCCTAATACCCCTGCTGAACTTCAGCCAAACAGAGCATTTGAGGCAAAGCAAGATGGCGTGAATTCAAATAAGAATACTTGTTTTCAGGAAAACATTGGTCCAGTTTCATGGCATTAGCCATAATCTACTGGTTTAGTAGAAGAAAAGAGTTTTCATCTTTCTTTCTCTATAGACATGCAGCATGTGGCATTCTTAGAGTGTCAAATGTTTTCCTTGGTTTTCCTATGCATCATTAAAGATTTGAAGCTCAGAAATCCTGAGCATCCCCAACCTAGCTAAAATGCCTGGGAACTGCAAACACTTACACCTTAGCAAATTTGGTTCAAATAATATGTCTAACCAGAAATTAAAAAAACAAACAAACAAACAAACAAACAAAAAAACAAAAAACAAAAAAAAAAAAAAAAAAAAAAAAAAAAAACCCACCAAAAAAAAAAAAAAAACAAAAAAAAAAAGCCTTAGAGTTGGGAAATAAAAAGGTTGTTATCTGGGGTTGCTGGAACTTCCTGCCTGAGGCTATAATAGCTTCCTACCTGAGACTACAACAGCAGCAAAAACAAGACAACTAAGATTTAAACTGAGGTTATCAGTTAAACTACAGATAATCGAGCAGCTCAAAGCAAGCACTGTCCCAAGGTAAAAACCAAGATGCCTTTTTTCTCTGGCATTTTAAATCGAGATAGTTAACCTGGCTGAGCGAGTCTGAGTTAGCATAGGCTACAGCAGATTTTGCAAGTGTTAGACTTTTTACAAGTGTTAGAGTGTTAGACTTTGCTATCCAAGCACTCACAATAGTTCTGTCCCTTTTCTGCTGTGGAGTCTTGCAAACAAAGCCTGAGATAAGAGAGAGACTATGGGTTGAGTTAATTTCTGCATCACTTTCTTACCAAACCTGAGGTTCTCATACTGGACTAACTGCTACAGCCAGAGGTATAGAGATGAGCATGAAGAGGTGTGGGACTAAAGTTCTCCTGTTCATTCTGCAGAGACATTCTAGCAAAGAAAAACTACTACTGCTTTTTCTTTAGGATACTTTCAGTGGGCCAGAATCACTAAAAAACATAAACTCCTGAAGAGCCATTTTGTAAGGATTTTCTATTACTCCAGCTGTACAAGCAGAAAAGTCTCTCCATCTGCAGATACTCTTTGATATAAACAAAAGAGAATGTTGTTTCCTCCAGCTCTTTTTGGCAATATTGTAAGAAGGGATATCACACAGTGAGGCCTATTGGCTCTTACCCTTCTCCCTCAATGCATCTGAAACTTCACATTCTTTTTGGCAATATTGTAAGAAGGGATATCACACAGTGAGGCCTATTGGCTCTTACCCTTCCCCTCCCTCAATGCATCTGAAACTTCACACGCTTCGAAAACAGATTTCTTGTAAACTGGACTGGGAAACCGGATTGTCAGCGTTCAAGCACGTGGATGAGGGAGTGCTTGCTTTGGCTGGATTATAGACCTTGGCCTTCAAAAGGAGAAAATGGGAAGCAAAATATCTTAAGGACCAGCTTCATGTAAGGGTCACAGAGTAATTGTGTTTCCCTGGAATGCTATTGCTTGAAAAATAAAGATGCTTGTAATGTAGATTCCTGGGTTTTAGATTGCCCTATATTAAGCGATATATAAGATTTCTGCATTAGCATTAATCTCTTTTTCAGTTAGTCTTTGTTCTTGTCTGTGCTTTTAGATGTCAGCTCTACACAGGAATAATGAGGCTAATAAACCTCACAGATGTATGCTTGCCTAGTGACATTTAGGAATTCCAGAAAGTGAAACATATTATTTATTAATCTGGCCTCTAGACCTAATTTAGTCTCAGAACAATAGACTAGTTTCCTACCTAAAAAGAGCTAACGTAGCCCTTAGATGATATGACTTAAAGTAGACTTGTAACTGAAGGGTAAGAAACATCCAAATAAACCACACACTCTGAAAATGCCAACCTGACTTTTTCTTCCAAATTTTGCTGAGCTGGGGCTAACCATGCTCTTACTTCCACTAGTGCAAAGCCTCAGTTTGCACTAGCCTAAGCAATATAAGGACACCTTGGATTTTACACACAGCATTTACTTCAGCATGTCAGCATGGAACTACTGAAATACATAACATTTGCTATGTGCTTAAGCATCTTGCCAGTGCAAGACCCAAAATAAAGCTGCATGCCACTAAAATCATTGCAGACTTTTAAACAGATTCAACCTGATAAATTGCAAAATCAATTCATGGGTTCTGATTACTTTTTCTACTCTGTGGATATGCTTCTCTTACAGTGCAAACACCTGAAACTAAATACCTTACCAATAACATAATTTATAACAATTCCTTTACAAACTGGTGCAGCACATCACTTTGGTCCACATGGAAAGCACAGATGAGGAAGACTTTTTTGCCAATGACTAGTACCTTCAAACTAACTTAATTCACATGAACCATGCGAAGCTTGAGAAAATCATTGAAAAGATACTGCCATCGTGTTTTCTTTTGTGTTTTTTTTCTCAAAATTTAAAGCAGCACTGAGTTACTCAACAGAAAGGAAACAAAGAAGATGCTGACAACAGTGTGGAAAGAAGCTGAGAGGAGAGTACTTTAGTTTTGTTCTATGCTTCTGAGAATTATCAACAGAAGATTCTCAGCTGTAGAAATCAATTTCTTTTTCATATTTATCATGTAAGTAATCTCAGATTGAGCTTCAAAATACTCTTTCAGGTATTTTTTTCCTATTGATCTTTCCTGGAGGAGGCAACTGAAACCAGAATTGGGTCCACTCTACAAAAAGAATTCACAGAATTTTTCATAACAAAAGTGATGATTTAGTGGCATTACAGTATCTTTCATTTCTTCCTTGCAGACATTTATAGGAGTAAGACTGTGTTCACAAGAACATTGCTAGAAAGCAACAGGACTAGGAATGCTCAAGTCACTCCAGGGTTCAGCAGGTAAACGGTCAGGAAAAGGGAATCATTTCACATGACCCAAGTGATGAGGTACACCATAAATTTCAACTGCTTTTAACAGTAGGCATCCCAGGAAATTAACAAGTGATTCACAGGCTGAAATATATTTTTTTAAAAAATCAGTCAGGGAAGTTCAAATAATTAAAATAGTAAAGTCTGCTCTTGGAAACTTCAAGCTGAAGTTAAAGCAACTGATGTTTCATTTGTTCCAACTGAAGTAGGAAAATTCAAATGGTGAAATGCCACTTGCAGAGTCTTTTTGTAGGATCCTTAACAACTAGAAAATGTTCATAACCCCAGTAACTTCAGGGAACTCCTAGGCTTATCTTGGCTTCCACTGAACCACACAGATCCAGACCAGCTAATCACCTGATCTTACACAACATTTGATTCACTGCCAATTTTTATTGTGCTTTTATGAATAATATACAGGCACCTTGAGTTACAAGTAGGCACTATTTGTTACACTGAAATAAATAGAAATAATAAGAGCAATTTGGCACTTTTTTTACTATGAAGTAGTATATAATTATAAGTCATTGGGAAATTCTAAGAGAAGCAATTTGGAACAAATGTTGCTTAAACTAATGTTTAATATTTAGACTGCTGGGTCAACAGAAAGAGTTAGAAAAGTCATTTATGGTAGCTAATTGAAGCCTATGAAAAATATATTTATACGCAGTGGTGCTCCCTTTTTCCATCTAATGGCCTTACTGAACTATAGATTCACTATTTGATCAGTGCATCTGGCTCCACAGGCTTCATGGTTTGCAAGCCACAACCTACTAATAAGCGCCCTGCTGCCTGTTTGCTAAACAGATCAGTGCTGGCAGGCACCCAAAACTCTAGCCTTTGAAACTTGGAGCTTTTTTGACTTGCCCAACCTATTGTGTGGCAAGAAAGACAATAAACTATGAACCTCATAAATGCTGAGCAATTAAACATAAGTTAGTAATACAGTTGTGGTAACAGAGACTGCTTACCTCAATCCAATATATGCCTCAGTTGTTCTTTGTGTCATTCCTGCTAAAAGCCAACCATGCTCAAAACCTAATGGCTGAGATTTCCTTGTAAACAAGATGGTGGCCACCTAAGGGAACTCCACCATCCAAGTAGCAATAGGTTTTTCTTCTGAACATGAAAGCAAAATATCATTCACTCAAGCTTCCAACCCTCCTGTTTTAGCACACTGAAAGAACTTCCATTGCCGATGAAAGTTCAACTCCATGAGCTGAACACCTCCCTTTGCTTCTCTAGAGAAGAAGTGATTTACTTATGGAAAAAAGTTTTCAGAATCAACAGCTTTCCTTACAACTGATGAGCATCAAATCAGCTTGGTTAATGACTCACTCCAGTTTGAGAACAGATAATACAAGAACAAGACTCTGGTTTCACAACTAGGCACTGCTCCAAGCACCCAGGAGTGAAATCTTCATTTCTACCTGAGTCAGATCTGCCTTGGTCAGACCACTGTACAGCCTGGTAAAAAAGTAATGCAAAAAGTTATCCTCAGATGCTCCAGGGACTGAAAAATTGTTTAGGGAAAAGCACTCATAGAAAAAGTTAGTTTATCCTTCATACTTATCAAGATTCTCAACTCAGTAATAATTGTGACCTGTGAATTAAATTCAGTATAGGTATTTTGGAGGAACTTCTAGAGGACAGAAAAAGGTAGGAAAATCTTCCCGAACTGCTATCCTTCTAAATATACTTCGTGCTTGATAAAAAGAAAAACGGAAGAACAAAATACAGGAAAGAGGGAAGTCTCCTATATGTAACAGCTCAATTTCTAAGCAGTTGAAGTTATTAGTTTTCAGCTGGATATTTGGTCAGATACTTTTCAGCTATTTATGAACTATATTTGGTGCCCAGGGAACACCTTTGGAAGGAGAAAGGAACAGCACAGTGTGCTAGCCTTACTATTTTAAACAAAATCAGTTGAAAATTCTGCTTTCTTCAGACAGGACCAATATGACATGCTCTTTGTAAAAAACAATTTTTCATTTAGTCCAAAGTTTTCCTCTGGAGCCAAACAACTACATTTTTCAAGTACAAAGGCAATCTAAATTCTTATTCATAAACAGAAGACCCACTAGGCTGATTTTTCTAACTAAATTACTAAAATATTTTCAGCATCTGTTTATTGAGTGCGGTCAAAGAAGAGATCTCTATCACAGCAGACCTTTATATATTATGTTTGTTCTCTGTCCTGGGCTTTTAGGCTTCTGTGTACAACGGTGCACATATCAAACGTGTCGCTCCAGGATGAGAGGCTGTTTTGTTTCCCCAAGGTCCCTCTATGGCAAAGTAAGGGGTATAAAGGTTAGAGCACAGGTATTTTCTCCTGGCTTATACTGCAAATCCTATTAGCTGAAAAGTCAAAATGAGCTGCTCATTTATATCCATCCCCAAAGTACTCATCATCTGGGGAGCTCTTGGACTAGAATAGAAGATGATTATGTCTGTGTGTGTTGGCAGAAAAACAGTTTATCACATAAGCTTACAGCTCCATAGAGATCATTCATTCTGCCATTGTATTTCAAATGCTAACCCAGAGAGGCCCCTGCAGGGATGGGGAGGGTGGTGCACATCCCGGATCACTCCATTTCAATGCCTCCTTTAAAAAGGTCAACAGTGCCATTTACAGGGGAGATTTCAGGGGTATACACATTACTGCTAAAAGGAGGACAGAAGCTATCCAACTACAAGTTCTAGCTAGTACTAATCTAGGTTGGATAAAGACCCGTAACATACCGGGGAAATAATACCATGCAATACCAACCCCCCAGAGACCTTGGACCATCCCTGAAATGGGAGTTTGGATATTGCTGATCTAAGTTTTCTTCACAGTACCAGTACCCTTATTTTGATAGAAACCAAAATTATCTGTAATGCCTTCATGTCTCACATGAAGCAATCTATCCATAATGTTAATTGCTTGGATTTTACTCTGCCAGCAGTCCAGTCACTAGAGAAAAACAAGTAATCAATTTCCTTATTTGAAAGCCAGAAGCATATAATGTTTATTAATAGAGAGCATGGTTTACATAGATTTTACTGTTATTGACCATAAAATGTTGTATACTATAAGCAAGGGTAAAATTTCTAACTAATTAGCCTGTGAAGATCATATTTAATGGAGTATATAAACTTAGGCTCTTTACAAATCTTTAGGGTCTTATTCATTAAGCGTATGCACACATAGACTTTATGCTGAAACAGGATTTTGATACAATACAAGGTTAAATAATCCACCTTGAGATTCAAAAAATAGAAGAGCTTACATGTTCCAGTTATTTTAGCCTGTAAGAAAGGAATCAGGTAAAATATGATGCATCTTCCTTAGCCAAGGAACTCTAAATACATCCAGGGAAAAAAGCTGCAATCACCCAGATACTTCTGGGTATAAGAATGCTGTCAGAAGGAAAAAAATAGTGTTTGCAATATCCACTTTTATCTCCTGGTGCCCTGATTCAGAATATAATTTGTGAACTCTTACAAGAAAAGTCCCTGCACATGTTTTGCCTGGGTCACCTATTGCCACTCTGCAGGGTGACAGCCTGCCTGTACTAATGACCTAATGATCTGGACTTCCTGTCACAGTTCTCCTCGCAGCAAAACAAGCCAGCATTCACAGAAGCATCAGTGGGACTTGTGCATAAATTTGCAAGCATTTTGTTTAAGCAAAATCATGCAGTAAAATGGCTACATCTGACATGGGCCCATTCCATTGGGACAGAACTTAATCAGGGGCAGCTAGGTGAGGAATAACTAACTTAATAACTCTGCACTCAGTGCAGTCCTTGGTCAGTCAGGACTTCAAGGGAATTCCCTTAAGCCTTAGACCATAATGTAATTACACATTATTTGCCCATTTTAGTCCAAATCTTGCATCTGACTTAGTCCTATATCCAAAGCCAAACTGACATGCTTGAGTTTTCCTATTAACTGAGATCCCCAGGACCAGTGTGCCATCACCTGTTTAAATACCTAGTTTGTATGAGCTATGACTTCAATAGCATTTCAGTCACAAAATGCTCAGAGTTCTGATACTTTTTTTTTTATTTTGTTCCATTTTTATTTCAAAATACTTGTAAGTAGAAGACTGCAGATGTCATAATATCTAAGGTGTGGTAACCAATATTCTGAGAAATGTGTTACTGTTGGAAGAAAACAAATATATTATTGCAGAGACACTATCATGCTCAAATAATTCTGAATTAAGGATATGATTTGTTAAAATATCAGAATATAAACTAAATTCTGCTTTTAAACTTAGCAACTGTATTTGTGTCACCTTTTGGAGTGTCTCCCTTTTATATTGAAATCCTTAAATTAGATGTGTTCCCACTTGTTTAGGTTGATGCTGCCCTCTTCTGAACATAGCAGATCATGACATTTACTACCCAGAAACTTCAGGACACAGAAAGAAGGTGATTAGATAAACAGCAATCTCCAGATAAGAAAAAACATAAAAACCTCTCATTTTTAATGTCACATACTTTTTAATCTCACATAAATTTAATCAGAATTTATTCGAAAGGACTAGGCTAAGAAACTATCTTTAGTCCAATTTGCAGTTGGATTGTCAACCTTTAAAGCATCCAGAATGAGTTTCTCATTCACCCAGTACAAGAATTTAAACTGAAGCAGACTTGTATGAATGTGAATCACAATTTGAGAGTGCCTCACTCAAGTTTGTAGAGGATTCTTTCCTGACCCCAAATTGACACTATTCCTTCCTTAGCAGTCCTTTGACCATTCAAAGCACATAGCTGCATTTTAGAAGTAATTGTTAATGTCTCATTCTTCTCTAAAAAGTGCTGTGAAGGTTTTTTTTTTTGTGTGTGTTCACACCCTCCAAAGTTTGCTTTGGGTTTCATATGCAAACAAACTAATATGCCAAAATCACCAATGTTCTTATGCCCTGGGCTATATAGTCATGGGAGCTATTCATAAGGCACATAAATGTTTTTATTTTGGTGGACTCAGCCTCACCAATCCCACATAATCTCAATGCTTTCTGATCTCTCTGGAGCAGTTTCTTCACAGTAAGCACTTGAAGGAGCAGACCTCTATAGTGCCAACAATAGAATACCGTATTTTTAGGGCAGTAAAACAGCAAAGTGCAGTTCATGTGACTAAATGCCTGTGCAGACCAGTAAAGATAAAAAGGAAATAGTCTTGCCTAAAAATGGTCTTATTTTAGAGCTGAGCTACTCAGTGCTGAGCTACTATCATGTTAAATGTGTTAATATCCTGTTTACTCCACATCACAAAATTGGTTCTTAAGCAATGCAGTCGAGTATGTCAACACTTTCTGCTGTTCTGCAATAATTTAAAAATTAACCTTATTTATAATTTTGTTAACTGTTTTTCCTAATAAAATATTATTTCAGGATAAAGCATTATCTGCTTCCTTCAGGATATAAATTCATCATGATATATGTAGTAATAATTAATAGAAATTCTTGAAGTCCACTCCAATGTTAAGAGGCACTAAAACCAAACATTGCTAAGTTACTTTTGGGGATTAAATAAAAAGAAAATAAAGACAGAATAATTACAATTCTTTGATGCTAACAACAGGATTGTGTGCATTCAAATAGTTAACCATCTGCAGCCAGAAATTTGTTAAAATACTGCAGAAGGGAATTGCTTACCAAAAGAAATGGAGCAGAAATCTGAAATTGTTCAGCTATCTGATATGAGAAATAAATGAAGGTGAGAGTGGTTTCTCTGCTTCTTTACCCATGGAGTTAAATGTGGGACCACACAGACTGCCATAATAAAAGCCACCTGATATCCTGGCCTAAGGCACTGATTATTAATATATTAAATCTCCTTGCCCAAGCAGTAACTTTGTAATAAAGACAGTACATCACTGGAAGTCAAAAGGGCTGACCCATTAGGCAGAGTATGTGGATTGCAGGGCCTGCAGTTTTGCACATGTGGTCTGGCATAGCCTGTCTTAACAAAGATGCCAGACTTGGGTCAGAGCCCATTTATTTCCTTTATAATACCTCCTATTATAAGTCTTAATAGGACTGAAAGATCACTGTTAATATTCAAGACTCTGATTTGCAAAGCCACCTACAATGTTTGGTGCCCAGTTTCTTTTCATCTCAATGGGATTTGAATTCAGAAATACTTTAAGTAGCATTGGAAATCTCAGCCCAAATCCTCATTTTGGGCCCATTTGAAACTTGCTTCTTCTCCAAAGACACCTTGATTGGGATTTATAATTAATCCTACTACATGGGTCAAATTACACTGGCAATTTCTCAGCCAGTTCCCTATAGTTCCCCAGGTTCATCAAATCAGGTCTTTAAACTGATGGTGAGTTATTTCACCACCACACCAGAGCTAGCATATCACAGGGGCTTCAATAGCTTCTCTTTGTGTTCTGAATATGCCCATACAGCAGCTGTTAAAGTGTAAATAATGATTTCCATAGAGACCTTCTTTGCCTTCCTGTACTAAGCAAAGACTGGAAGAATGCAAACAAACTGGGTGTTCTATGATTTGCACATCTCAACCTTAAGAGAGATAATAATCACCATTGGAAGAATTGCTTCACCAGAGGATGCCATGATCTTACAAGTCCCTGTGGGGAGCCACACTGAGCACCTGAGAAGCAGTCAGGTCAAAGTGACCACTTTGGCACACTGCGATGAACAGGATTTTCAATGAAAAGAGCAATGTCAGTCAACATTTTCCAAATATGCTTTTGCCCATCACATTTCAGTATCATAAAAATTATTTGATGTAGAAGTGCTATTTTTCCATATATTACATGAAAACAGAATAAATTTGGTCCAAAAATATTAATTCAGTGCTAACTGAACTCAAAAACTCAAATGTATTCAAAACTGCTTTGCAAATATGCTTTAAAAGCCTACTGTAGTTAAGGAATAATATATAAAATTAAGAAACTTTAAAGTAATAAAAACACAGTGAGAACAGGGCAAAATTTTAGCAAACATATATTTGAAGTTGTGAAGTCAACTCTGAAATATTTTAAAAACCAGAACATGTTAAAAACTTGGATTCATTTTTGCAATATAGTCTGTTGAACAGGCAGTCTGAGGAAAATAGTAAGTAACCTGGAGCAGTTTTAGAATTCACGGATTCGGATTAACGGTCTGTTTGGCAAAACCTCCCCAGTGCAAACAATGTAACACCTTCAATCTACTGATTGCAGAGAATGTTGCCAGCAAAACTCACTTCATAGGAACTACATAAATATTGTTCCATTTTGCATGTGCTGCAGGCAGATATTAATCAAGTTGATAAAAGGTTCAAACACTAAAGGTAACGCTTTGGCTCTACAGAGATGAAGGGCCAGTTTCATCAACAACTGCAATGAAGGCAAGACTTGCTCAAATTGATATATAAATCTCATGATCATCACTGGGCCTATTGCCATACAGACCTAGACCCAAAAATGAGTGAAAAACACATCCTTTGTCCTCGCCACACCACTCGTGAAAATAACTTTATAAAAGTCATTTTATGAAGTTATAAAAAGGAAGCCCCCTGAGGCTCCCAAAACCATTCCCCACTCCACAAGTGTCAGTCAGTCCTTCTCCCTACCTCCTTGTTTTTATGAAAGCAGACCGGCAGTAGGAGTCAGAGGGAATTTACCACTTCCTTTCATGGAAATAAAGTTCTGTCTCCAGTCCCCTCATTGCCTGTCAAGTTTTCAAAGAAGTGTTGCTAGAGGGAGGAATACTTTAAAAAAGCCCAACAGATTTCTAAAGTCAGCTTTAAAAGTGTCCTTTAAGAGCTTCCCTGAGGTGTTTATGGCTTATATTCCTCAATTAGCTATTTTATATTGCAGTTTTTTCTTCTAAAGCAATCTTTGACTAATTGTAAATTCTTAGAAATAAGCTTCAGATTTTAAAAGTCCTATTTTTACAGCTGCAATAAAGTCCTCTAGGGCACATATTAAAGGCCATAATGGCACATGACAGGACTTCAGCACTCACCCTATCATCATGATGGGTGTCTCCATCTAATTAGCTGTACCTAGTAACAAGCTGATATTAGCACCTGTTCTCACAAAATGGATTTTAACACAAATGGGGCCAAGATGAATGCCTCTGGGGAAGTTCAGTTCTGAGGGCTGGCTGAGTACCTCATAAACATGGGAAGATTTTGTAAAATCTCAGTGTGCACAGATCCCAGGGCTTAGTAGTTTTGTCACTGAACTTCAGTTAACAAACTACTTGAATAGTCTGCGCAAAGTACATTTTATTCTCCATATACACTGGACAGGTACGCACGAATGCCATAATACTGGAGGTAGCCAAAGTTCCCAGACTTTAAAGGCAGTCAGCTGCAGCACCTATCTCTTGGGATAAATGCTTCCAAGCGGAGTTCAGTTTTGAAATAATTCTACATTCAATTCTGTTTATTTTCTATATGGTGCTTTTACTTGACTATAATAGAATATTACTATAATAGAAGAACTAAAATTTTATAATATCTCAATTAGAAAGTAACATTCTCCCTATAGTCACTTGTGTTACCACAATAGGCAAATATACATATTGCAGGAGACTTATGTTCATCTGAAACAGTATAATTTAGTTTGCATAAAGAAAATTTTCCACCTTCCTTTTTTCTGCTCACATAAATAAACATTACAGTTATGTTTATAGAGAGTTAATGAAAGATTTGCCTTGACCGAAATGATTTCTTAATACTCCCATATTGCACTATTTGGAGTATCAACAGATCACTTCTGCTTATGCCTGTTGGTTTCCATTTTGATATGCATGTTTTGTATTACCCAGACTATAGTTCATATGCTCTCCTCACCGAGCTTACACAAATGAGAAGTCAGCATCCTTCAGCTTGAGCTACATGGCAGAACTGGGGCTCCCATTCAGTACAGCAGGCAAACACACCCTGAATTTTAAAGCCAAGGGCACTCACACTGACACAGCTCAACTATTCCCATAGTTTCCCCTTGATCTGTGTATTGGTAAAGTCAGATTTGTTCTACACCTCTGCTTACGAGCTGATGCTGCATAAACACCTGAGCTCTCTGAGTGACATCTGCTATCAGAGCGAAATAAAATATTTGTTTAATTCAACTATAAACATCCAGGATACAAATCTAGCTATAAGAGGTCTATTAAAATTAATAAACCCAGATTCATTATACGGCAAATTTTCCAGATGAGACCAAAAATTATTTGATTAATAGTATTGCAGCACAGTAAAGCATTTACATGATGAAATATTAAAACTCTTCTAAAGAAAAAAGAAAATGTAGAAATGAGGCAAGCCATGAACATGAGGTAACAATCTGTGTTTAGGATTAGTCTAGGATTCAGGCTAGCCCCCATAACCCGTGTATGAAAAGCCAGAGCACTGCAACTGAGAGATGAACACAAAATCTGAAATGTCCAGGATAGGCTGCTAGCCTCTCCTAATTCCCTTCATAAAATCCCTCTTTTCATGAAGTATGTGAGTGACATTAAGAAAAATTGTGAATCACTCACCAATAACATACCAATTTCCCAGAATCCAAACTTTTTAAAAAGTTTAGTGCTGAAGAGGCTAGTTATGATTTTCACAGTTAAGTATATCTGTTTATGAAGCCTCCCCACTAATGCTCAACGATGCTGTTTTCTGTAGCAGAGAAGACCAATTCCCATCAGACAATGCACTGTGGTCTGGAAGAAGGCAAAATAAGTAATCAAGACCCGTGCTCCTCCTGTTTCTGAAAACTCCTGAGTGATGTGCTAGGGGTGCTGAACCACACAAACAGGGCAGCACAATCACCCAAACACACACACCCCAAGAGAACAAAGTAATGCTTTACTTCTCAGCTTTTGTTAACCTGCAGAGATCCAATACAGTAGAAAAAGTTGACATTGATTTTTGCCAGCTGAAAACTGCTATGAACCTTAAAGCAGCTTGAGAACAGGGCTGAATATCAGATGCCTTCAATTTACAGTACCTACCATTGTCCAGCTAAGCTCTTTATTAGACAGCTCTACTCCTTGACTAACTGAATACTGTTTTATAAAACTGATATATAGTGGTTGTCCAAAGCATAAGCCTTGTGTTTGGATAGATCTGAACATATTTGCCAACTTAATATCAATGGTCAAAAGCATGGACTCTCCCTGAAGGTAAAGAACACCTTCTTAATGAAAAAAACTTGCAATAATCTTAGATCCATCTTCAATTTAGACCTTGTATTTTCCCCTGTTGTCAGAGTTTCAATCGCCTTTGCTATGAGCTCTGGGTTTCAATTTACAGAGCATTAGCCCCAGGCCCCTCATCAGCATCTTCAGGTCTACTGGGACATGCATTCCAAAATAGTGAGCAGTTGGAAGAATAAGTCAAAATTAACAAATCCTGAGTGACAAACAAAGCAGACCAGTTGGTCAAGGAAATAGGGACTTTCCTCAAAATTTAAGAGTGCCATGTAGATCCAAAACCACAGAGGCCAAAACACTCTGAAGATGTTGACAAGAAACTGTCCCTAAGAGAGAATGTCTACCAGTTAATTCAGATAATTCAGATAAGCAGCCTACGAGTCAGGGGAGACTAAAAAAACTGAAAAACAAAAGCATCCAGATGTAGACATCAAAATCACAGGTATGCAGAGATTCTTTGCATTTTTGTAACTGCTACTATTACAACACGCCACACAAAGTGCAGATCATATGCATTACAGTAGGAAACAAGTAAACAAGAATCATGAAGGCCACTGCAAACAAAGGTGATTAGGTCTCAGCTGGCTTCTCTCTGCAAGCAGCATTTTTAAAACAAAGGTGAACACCCATACGTCTTGCTTTCCCTGTTTTGATGTCTCACTCCTTGTTAACCTGTTTTCCAGCCCAGCATAGCAGTCCAAGCACTCAAAGGAGAATTTGAAGTGTGCTCCTTCTTGGCACTGACTGCACATGGCAGCTGCAAAGCTTGTAGTCAGTGAATTTTGCAGCTGGTCTGGTAGCAGTTGGCAAAAACCTAGTGCCCAGATGGACACTAAATTTGCATTATTTATAATGCTTAAAAAGTGAATAAACATATATGAAAGTGACTTACAAGGACGTTTATTTAGGGACTTCTTTCTGACAGTTCTGAAGCCACTGTCATCCAAGCAATGCTTAGATGCTGAAACCTTTACCGGGCCTCAGGAAAAAAGTTCTACTGCTCTTGATCACTGTTAACCCTTATATAACACACATGTGGAAGAATGGGTAAATCCTGTACTATTCACAGATTATGACTTGTAAGTTAATAGACCCATTTACAACTGTAGTGCTTTTTTTTTTCAGCATATATTGTATAAGGATCCGGCCTCCTGAAGTTTTCCTATTTGCAGAGAGAAAGAATGGAGAAAAGCAGGCTACAATTTGTAGTTTTCAAATGAAAAAATGAACAGTCCCTAGAAGGGCAAGCCATTAGGACAGGCATCCTGATTTGGGCTGCAAGAGTGTTAATTTTCTTCTTAGCTGGCACAGAGCTGTGTTTTGAACTCAATATGACAATAACACCGATAGCACACTGATGTTTTGGCTGTTGCTAGGTAGTGCTTACCCAAATCAAGGACACTTCAGTTCCCCACACTCTGCCTGGAGGAGATGTGCAAGAAGCTGGGAGGGAGCATGGCTGAGACAGCTGACTGGCCAGTGGGATATTCCATATCATAGAAACTGTGGGGGTTGGCCAAAGGGGTCTGATCCCTGCTCAGGGATGGGCTGGGCATTAGCCAGCAGATGATAAGCAACTGTGTTTGGCATCACTTCTTTCTTTTGGGTTTTTTTTCTTCTCTCTCTCCTTTTCATTGCAATTATTATTATCTTTAGAATAGTTTTGTTTCATTTCAGGCATTAAACTTCACGTAACCCACAAGTTATACATTTTTCCTGATTCACCTGCCCATGGTGGGTGGCCACTGCTTGCACAGTACTTAGTTGCCAGCTGAGGTTAAACCACCAGAGGCCAGTGCCTGATGACTGTGTGACAGGAAGAGCTACATTGCACCAGACTACACAAATGGGCTTCCTATAGTGTTCCCATCTCCCAGCCAACTTTGAAAATTATCCTTCATCACACAGAGGGTAAGATCCACAATGTCCTTTGTTCTTCAGAATTTATAGAAAACAGTAATTCTCTATGTTCAAAGTCCTTCAGCTGTTTAAACTGGGCCAGAATACGATAGTGTAGAATGTCCTTTTTCTGAACAACTTGAATGGAGAAATAATATCTTTTGTTTTGAAACTGCATGTCTTTAAAAAGAAGGCACTATTCATTTCTATCATCAGTTCTCAGCATTTCAGGACTGTTATTATAAAATCTATTTTACTAATATAGGATTTCAAAAATCTGAACTAAAACTCTCTGAAAACAGGTCACTGGGAGATCACTTTTGTTGCTGCAGAATGACAAACCAAGATTTCCTTTGACCCAAGCAGTAGAACAACCAAGCACATTCTCTTTCTGAAGCTACTGTCAGATCAGGTCATTGATACTGCTTCAGTCCGTTCTCAATACCAGCTATGAGTACGTCATCATTTGTATCATTTTTATTCTCTCCTCACTCTGCTGTGGAGATAAAGCTTACTAAGACTTTCAAGCATGTGAACCAGCTGTGTAGAGTATACCACCATAAAACTCCCTAGTACTTTGACAGCATAAGCAGCCCATGATATTTTAGCAATCCAAGGTTGCTTGCCTTACAAATTACTCATTCCTATGTTCCACATCATTAAACACCTGATTCTGTTCACTGACAAGAGTACAAGCCTCACTGGGAGAAAAACTATTGAATCAGTCATAACAGCTTTGCTATAGACTTGCTTATTCAGTATAAATAGAGTGCCAGTCACAAGTCCAACAGGATATAGTTGAACAACACATCTCAAGTAATGGCTGTTAATCACAGTTAAATAGCTGTTCGATGGAGATGACAGTTCCAGTCTAACAGTAAGGCTCTTCAGAGGCACATGGTGCTGAAGGCACTGCTGTCTGAAGCATATCACCACAGATTCTAAAGTCAGCAACAACTATTTCTATCTTCACATTACCAAACTGTGCAGAAACTCAGAAAAAAACCTTGAAAATGCTTAATAACTATGGTATTGTGCATTGAAGGATGCAACATCGGCTTGCTGTTAAGATTTCATTTGGAAAAATAATGCTATAAATATAAAATGTGTGCTGAAAAGCACAACTTACAGTAGCACAAAGGAAGGACCAAGGAGATCTTAATCTGTTAAAATCACACATCCCAAATTAAGAATTTGCACCAAGCGTCACCCTTCCAAGACACTAAAGTGCATGACCCAAAGCCTTCTGCAGACAACTCTTACTTCTTCAAGCTATGTGGCTTTGGATCATGCCTCAAATCATGGACTTCAGCAGGCTTTCCCTTAAAACAAAGCTTTGGCTTCACATAGTGAAGGGCATTGCAGTTTAAAGTGAGTCAAGGCAAACCCATCAAAAACACCAAATCTCCCATTCTACTGTCACACCACTACTGAGAAATTCCTGCAAAAATACATTCCTATTGTGAGAGATGTGCAACAGTGGTGAAGTTAAGACTTCTGTTCTCATGCTATGAAACTGTAATGTTTCTTTATATTTGAGATGAAATGTAATTTCTTTACATTTTACTTTGAAAGTTGTTTTCAAACTTTAGTGTATAGTACCATATTGTGCAAGAGCAACTGAAAAATTGATCCAAAATTTGAATTGTGAATAAAGGTATAGGGCAAGCAAAGCATGAAAAATGAGGAAAAGAAAGCCCTAGAAACAAGTGTTAGTCTCAATAACCACTAGCTTCATGATTCTGAAGGGAAAAACATTTCCTGAGGTGGCAGCTGAAAGGAGGTTTGTTTAGCTCAAGGAAGCTACTTCCTGTTGTTTGCCTACTCCTGTGTTCTAAAAAGCAGGACTTGCTCTTGCCTCTGAAAGGATATTACAGCAATAGGATTTTTTTGTTTGGTTTTTTTTTTTCCATTTTCCAAATTATTTTTTGTCTCTGTCCTTTTAAATGAAGAATTATTTGGAAATTGTTCAGTATTTATTGTCACTTCCAATGCACTGACTATTGATGTTCTCTCTACAGTGCAGACAAACTGTATCATTTGAATACAAATAAAACAATGTAAGCTCATGAGTAGTTCTGAATGCTCCTTTAGTAATTCAAAAGTTAATACATAAGATTATTATACGAGACATTTCTTGGAGCTTGCATCTCTGCGCAAGAGTTATTTTGTGAGCAACAACCCAAGCATCTGGCATGGCATAAAACTGAAGACAAGGTCTTCAGCCAGTATAATGTGTCTCATCTCCATCAGCTTTGTGCTACAGTATCAGCCGCCCTTTGACAGTCTGTATAAATGGAGGAGTACATGATTTCTCATTTGGATTAAGAAAATTATACTGGATGACTGCAGAGACATTGTCTTATATTTCAAAATTAAACTGTAAGCAGAGTTTACGCATAAGAATGTCCTTACTGTAAATGCATCAATTGTCACTCTCCTAACACATGGTTTACATTTGGCACAGCAACAATACAAAAGTGTTTACAAAATGGATTGGAGCCAACAGATGGCTCCTCCAAGCCCTCAGTATCAGAATCATTCTCAGTTCCCACTCCTTCCCAGAAAAAGTCTGGGAAAACAGATTGGGATGATGCCTAAGTACATACACATGGTGATTTAGATCTTATTTTGCATGTATGTGCATCTATAGGCACATGTGTAAGTCTATGTATAATCATGCACATATGAGCAATATACAGTGCTCAGGTATCTTCACTCTTCAGTTGTTTAGGACCTGCCCAAAACCAAACTTTATGCAAAGAATTTTTCTCTGTTCAGTAGGGATATTTTATTAAAAGACAATGTTATTTTGGTAAGATGTCTTATAAGTACATATTCTGGTTTCTGCTGACAGGGTATTCCACTTTTACAGACCAGTTCTGCTGTTTCATATCTGGGCTGAAGGCCTTACCAGGGCAGGGACTGCAGCACCAGCTCTGCTTAGGCCGAGCTGAGGGAAGCTGCTAAGCCATTTTCTCAAAGAGGTCAGCAAGAGGCACTTCTGAGCTGCATGGCAAAAGCAGAGGCCACATGATGGAAGCACAGTTTTGAGCTGGTGACTGCCACTTCCCATGCTTCAGAAAATAATTTCTCTTTGGCATTCCCATGGGGAGATTTCTTCATTCTGACAGAAAAGAGCAGTTTTATTCTTAAAAAAAAAATCAGTAGTTGAATTGCCCCCCCCTTTTTTTTTTTTGGTGCTGATCATCACTCTTAATGCTAGAAAAGAAGCATGTGCCTCATTTGTAAACCAAACAGTGTCAGACATGACTTGTTGAGATGACTACTCACATGCTTCCAGCTGGAGCCCATTTCTCTCCTGAATGCCATCAATAAAAACAGGACCCATTCTACATGTGATTCTTGCTAGAGTAATATACATATGGTTCTCTTGAAATTGTTCCTTGCTTGTTTATTTTTATATCATTGATATTTACAACACTACACATCTGTACCATCAGCCTCCAGAAAAGCACTGAGTGTGCACTGCAGATAACTTTTACAGATAAAATGCCTATTAACTCCAAAAAGCCCAACAACAAACGAGTCTAGAAAAAAGCAAGTGTGCAGAGTTTCCATTTCAGATCTTAAAAATATTTTCTATTTTTAACCTTATGAAGGTCAACCACACCACACCAACACACGTTTGCTTCTTTAGCTTAGTCTCCAAGATTCACACCTGCAGCTGAAAGCCTTGCAAGAAAGCCCTCTGAAAGGCAAAACACTGTGCCTTTCCCTACCTGTTTTCTCAGGCAGGGGGGCACGGGGCATGTGATACTCTCTTGCTTAGAATTTGAGGTTTGTACAAGTTATTCTTCCTCCTAAAGGCATCATTCAAGAAAAACACATTTCTCCTCCTCCACTGCCCAAATGACATGACTGATCAGCAAAGACCCATACATGGAAATATTTGAACCAGAAACCACAAAAGCCCCTCACTCATGTCAAGCTCCTGAGATTCAAAACAGAAGGAAAAAAAAAAAAAGTAATTTCTGCCTGGCTCAGGAGAAGAGCATAGTGCAATCATTTTTCCACAGCCAAAAAGAGGTCCACAGACATGCCAGAATACATAGGCCATTTTCAGTGAGGAAATCAGAGGAACTTCCATCTGACCCATTCCAAAAACAGATGTAGGTCAGAGATATGACAAGGAAGCCTCTCCTCCTGACAGGGTCTCGCTTCAATGGGAAGAAAAATTTCTAAATCAAAATCCAAAATGAAGTACTTTCTATTTTCCTGAAGACATCAGGCTATGACCAACACAGAGTAGCTTATTAGAAAACAATATTAGAGCTCTGTTATCTATAAAGATACAATCTCTCAACCAAAAACCTATGGGATGAGAAATTGAACAATCCATTCATGTTTTGCAGAGCACATAGGCAACTCCTGAATAGAACTGAATACAAAGTAAATTACTGAAAATACCTAATATTGCTTTCCTACCACACAAGATTGGAAAGGTTTTCTATTAAACACATTTTCTACCAAAGGTCATCACTACTCACCTTAAGAATCAAAAGACAAGCAGCTATTTTCTCTCTTCTGGTTTGGAATTTTTCTTGCCAATAAGGCAAGGACCCCAGAAAGGTTTTCTTTCCGTTCTCAGCTGTGACAGAAATTTCTTGAATGGCCTTTAGGAAAAGGTCTAATTACAACTGGGAATTAATTATAACTATAAATTTTCTCATTGAATAGATCTTCATTGGAGAATACGATTCATAAAAACAATTTCCTCAAACATGTTGTATGTTCAACAAAGTTCTGCTATAACACTGGCAACTCTCCCACCAGCTCACCTGGCAAGAATGGGATCTTCTGAATCAGTTTTGCTATGAGGATCTGTTTATGCCGGGAGATTGCACAAGATGTCTCACAAGAGTTAGGGACAGCTGTCTGCTCCACTTCAGTAACAAGAAAAAAACAAAATGTATTTTCAGGGCTTTCAAGAACATTAAGTTTCTAGAATTCCCTTTCTGTGAAAAGATTTATAATTTCTGTTTTTTCCCCCTCCCAAACAGCATAACTCCCTGCAGCTTCCTGAAATACTTGGGGATTTTTCCATAGAACAAAAAGCCTGAATTCCCACTAACTCTCCTTTCAGTCTCTTTGGGCCATGCTCAGTTGTAGCTTGTGTCCCATTCACACGACAGTGACTGTCCACATAACACAGGGCTCCATGTCTCCATGAACAAGGGTACATCACTCAGGAGAGGAGATGGCTTGAACTAAGAAAGCCTTTTTCCCCCTTGGTCACTGCAGCAGAAGCAGAAAGAAAATACAGACACTATCACTTTCCCTTCTCCATCCCTCAGTCTCTCAGATGACTTAAAAACATTCCAGAAGAGAAGTTATCTTTTATTCTGGGCTAATTTTTAGCCTCTGGGAAAACACACAATAAGTAAAGATCTAAGCAGAGCCTTGTTAGTAAATTGCTCCCAGGTTCATAATTGTCAGGATCAACAGTGAAGAGGGGGAAAAGGCCTGCCAATTATTGTTTTTAATTAGAAATACAGCTTAGAAGTATTGCCAAATGGAGCCATACTGAGGAGCAATGTGAAAAGTACAGGAACAGATCCCCACGCTGTTATAGATCTTTGGAAATCATTGGCCCTGCCCTGTGCTGTCCAACAATCTAAGCAGACAGAAAGAATCCAAACTATGTGCAAATTAAAAAGTTGCTATATTTTAGCACATTTAGGGCAAGGAACACAATAAATCAAGAATTTCTGAATTTATTCTCTAACAAGCCAGAAAAATTAGAATAAATATAGAATAATGGCTTATTATTTTAAATCATAAACAGAATTAAGACTTAAGAAAGGAATACCATAAAACTGATTTAATTGCTATGGCAACTTCCACAGAAGTTTTACAGAGTGGTTCTAGCAGTTCTCATCTAGCAAAAATGTGCTGAACAATAAAATTTAAAGAGAAATTGTCGCTTCAATATGTTGTATCCACTTATTAAAGAGTAGTTTAATATGTAATGTGAATTTAATGTTACATCCACATCATATTGAAGCACTTGGAGCTATTAATTTAGGTACATGGGATTGTTTAGTTACAGGTTCAATCTATGGCTGGTTTAATCTTATCCTACTTGAATTCATCAATTAAAATTAGCAGGGTTTCCTTTCTCCCACTACTCTAACAATGTCATTCCAAAGCCTCACTCTAACAGCACTTTGTAGCCTTCTGCAAAGTACCTGACAGAACTAACTTGTCTCCATATCGTCCTTCGGCTCTTACCAACAGTTTCTGTCAGTTGAAATAACTTTTCCCCTTTGGTATTTATTCCATTTCTAGTTTCTCCATATAAAAAGCTATCAGATAGTCTCTTCATTTTCTCTTTGGCATGCTAAACAAGCCATTAATAACTTGCAAGAAAATAAATACACACATACCTAAAAATATAGATATACTACACCTACACACAAAAATATGTAACAAATGTAAGCGTTAATTCGCACACATGTACATAATTATGAAGGAATGGGATTGGGTCAAATCAGATCATATAAATAAAGAAAAATATTTTTCACATATAGTTATATAAACTATTTTCATTGCTTGGGTGGAGATAGAAGTCAATCAATTGGAATAACATGGCACATAGCCATAAAATGAGATACTTATATGTATAACTGTCACAGGAATAATTCAAACATGTTTGGGATAGGCAATTATGTTTAGTAGTACCTGGAACTCAAAGTATTTCAGGAAAAGGTGATTGCAGTAAAAGTTTAAATCCCTTTCATGGCCTGAAAACTAGGGATCTCGTCTTTGTAACCCTACCCATCACAATAGAACAATAATTCTTACAGCCACAGAACAGCTGCAAATTTTGAGACTCAAGTTGTTCAGTACCATGTAACAACTCCAAGATATAATTAAAAATTTGCTCTAATACATTTTAAGAGCATCCCTTAAGACTAATGGATTCCTCTCAATATGAGGGATGGGAAACAAGGTTCTGCCTTCTCAATCTATGACAGTTATTTCTTTTCAGACTACCACATACTTTCTTATTCATCTGCATTTGAAACTAAAGACAGTATTTTCATTATTTTCCTGTGAAAAATATGGTGGTTTTTAACTGTTTTGTGTCTAAACCCACTAGTTTTCTCTTGAAAAAATAACCAGAGCACAACAATTCAAATAAATGCAAGTCTTAGTTTTCTACAACATAATTTTAACCCCTCTGTGCAATGCAGCATTTTCTTTATTCTGTGGGATACAGGTCAACAATGAGCAAGGTTTCAGCTCACTTTTCAAATTTACTCTAGGCTGAAACTGGACTAACTTGCAAGAGTGTTTCAGACCTATTTGAAGATGGGTTTTACTGCATTGTCACCCATAAAAAGCACATTGAGCATGAAAGTAGTGAACATCCTCCAACCAATCACAGTGAAAATGAACAGCAGAGCTATTCCCTTAACTAACAGATATTCAATTCAGTGGGCTCCAGTGAACTAGACAGTTCTGTCATTTGATTGGTGTTACACCAGTTTTAATTACTTAAAAGGATATTGGAAAAATATGGCAAGTGAAAGTACAGTGCACAATGCTTGTAGTATATCACATAAGTTTGTTTTCATCCCACCTTCAACAAATACAAAGAAAAAACCAGAACTTCTATTTGCCTTTATGCTTTTCAGAGGTCAAGAAAAACTTAATTTTGCTAGTGAGGAGTAATTAGATTATTAAGGTGACAGAGCATAACACATGCCTTCAGTGGGCTCTGACCTGCTATATCAAAATGAAATACTTGCAGCATTAAACTGAACTGTCAGTTATTTATGCATTTACTGAAAACTCCTTTTGAGGTGATTTATCTAATAATGTCTCCTTAAGAGCAGCACAAACACTGATTTATCATTATACCATCTTTTTAGGACATTGTTGATCACACAAATGACTCAAAAATTGGCCATGTCACTGTTTTCACACGATGAAACCAACTCCTCATTCATGCTACAAGCTCTAAATTCTCCAGCTCCTTTTATACCAGGATCAGCCAGTTCACTCTTTCTAAAGATAGTAAATCAGTTCAGAGAGAACTACGTGCATAAACAGTTGGTTAGAAATAGAGCAAGGGAGAGGAAAAATGATTGGTATGATCAGATGGTTGGAATGAGAGTATAATTACCTCTGAGCAACAGCATTGCTTCTTGTCAGCTTAAGCAGTTTGCGGAATTACAAAGTTGCTTTGCAGGCTGAAGATGTTTTTAGTACTTTGAGAAGCCACCAAAGCCTTGTTCAAACAAATGCAACAGATTAACAGCATGGCTATACGCTTTGGAAGAATGAATGTCCTTCTGGCAGTAATTGTTTGTAATTAGAAAACCTGTCTATCTGATAATTGTTATCCAGTTATCTGATCTTGGACATAATTATACAAAGCCAATGTCCAGGTTTCAGCACACAACTGGGGATTCCAACTCATATACTTAGACTGATTAACTGGCATGAATCCCATCAGCCCCACTGCCAAGGTTACCTCAGTGAAACTCACTTCACCATGAGCAGTTCACTGTGTTCCATCCAATAACTCAAATTATATCAGCATCTTCTTAGTCAGAAACCAAACATTAAAAATTGAAAACCTCTCAGGTCTACAATTTAAATGGCCACCTTATTTGAAGTGTCATGGGCTTTGAACCCTCAATGACTGCAAAATGTGCATGATCTGAAAAATAACACTAATGCAAACCTAATGTTGCCCTTGCACAGTTCCTTGAGGAATTCAATGTGAAATAGTCCAAGAATAAAGAAACTTACATTTAAATTTCATTAAAAATTAAGTATCATAACAGAACCAACAGCAAAACAGCATTAACTAAAGGCAGCATTTCTGAGCATGTGATGAAGTAATAGTTTTCACTGAAGGAGGTATGCTTGAATATTTGCATGCATACCCATATGCTTTGTATTTATGTATACATATAAACTCAAAAGGTCTACTTATAATGAAACGTATGGTGTAATATATCACAAATTTCAAAGAATGCAGCCTTGCTTATAGGAAAGTGTTGAGATGCTGCATCATGCTTTATTTTTACATTGCATCAGATCAGTATATATTTAGTACTGATAGTCACTAACGAATACCCTATAACTGCCTTGGTCAGAGCATCCTTAGGGAAGCAATAAGGCTTGTGTTAGTAATGTAGGATAGCAAATTCATTATTAAAATAATATAGCTTGTTTCCCTATATCAACAGCAGTTAAAATTATGTGAAAATAGGATCATATAATTAAAAACCCAAAAAAGTACAAAATTTTACAAACATTAAATTTTTAACGTCATGAGATGCTGGAACAGTTATTCCACATTAATAAAATTTGTTCCAATTGTGTGAAGGAACAATTCACTACTACACTATAAAGAACTGAAGGTGAACTGAAGGCTGCATTTATAAGTAGTTTAGAAATAGTTATGAGTATTGAACGATTATGGTGGCTGCCATTAAAAAAAAAAACACTTCCAAACTCAGCATACAGTATCCAACACACAGCACTGTTGTATGTTTCAATTCAGACACTCTTTTAATGCTTTTCAACATGTGGCAACATTAAAAAAAATTAACAGAAAAGATTTCGTATGCCCACTTTATTGCACAACATTGAAGTTGTTCAACGCAAACTTCATATTTACTTCTAATACATGCAAATTGCACAAAGCCATAACGTTTACTCTATTTCAGCAAATAGACTCACCCCTCAAACATAGAACACAACATATTTTTTAAGCTGCTATTGAGAAAAGAGGTAGGAAAACTTTTTTTTTCTTTCAAGCTGAAGGCTTAACAGCTTTGAATCCCTTTGGAAGTGCTTGTGGATTTTTAATTCGGTGTTTTACTTTGAGACAAAGAGCCTAGTTGGGAAAGGGGTAGGACTCGGTCCACTGTACCCAATGTAAGCAGGAGAGAGGCTTTCCCTAAAAGCAAAGTCTGATTTTCGCATGCTGCAGGCTTCCACCTTTTGCCAGCAGGTGGCAAGGAGACAGGGAGAGGCAGGATTGCTAAACCCGGGCGACTCGCACGTGAGGAGCCAGCTGTCACCGTAAGGAAAGGAGAGGCAGCTCCGGAAAGGCTGAGACCCCAGAATAATGACATTTTCTAGATTTACTAAATGCTGAGAAGCTGAAAGTAATTACAGTTTCACATAGCTCTACAAATCAATTTATAAAATGACTGACGAAGCAAGCGTTTCGTACTGCAGTCTGCATCGCGATTGAAGGTGAGTGCTACTCATCTTCCCACATACCTCGTTAAGTTCTCAGTGCTACTCAGCTCCAGAAAAGACACAACGAATCAGCAAAATGAGAGGGAGCAAACCCTAATTTTTAGGATCTTAATGAAGTCTAACATATGCAAAAATATTTCAAAGTCTGTCCCAATATTCATTTACAAAGATATAAATTAAGAGGCATTGAAGTCAATTCAATTACGGAAGTGGAACAAGAACAGGTAAATAAGAACACAGGTGACAAAACAGAAGTCAAAGTTCAAGTTAAAGGAAAAAAATTACCAAAGAATCCTTGCTGAACTTGTCTAAATGCTTGCTCCTAGAATGTGGAATTTTACATGAAACCCATGTCCATGGGCTCCTATTTTAAGTAAAACACAAGAAAGGATTAATTTTCATTATAAATGAGAGTATCTGTTCTAAAAGAAAAACTAAACAAAACCCCTCTTGCTACTAAAAACTTTAAGATATTTCTTACTAATAATTTTGGGAAATTATTTCAATAAAAAATTCTAATTTCAATAAAAAATTCTACAATGTTTCTGGTCTAGAGGGCTATCTCCTCACCTATTCTTCCACTTGCCAGAACCGCAATGTACTGTACCAAAAAACCAACTCCAAGACCCCTGCTACCAGCATTGTTCTGTAAAGTACAACCAACTGAGGTCACAAACCCAAAAAAAAGCCTTTAAAAAAAGTAAATTATATTGGGTTTCAGATGGTTTTGTCAAAGCTTACCTGCAAATAGAGTGGAAGAACAAAGAGAGGGCAAACTAATGAACCTCTCTCCAAATAGATGCTAAAGAGCTACTTGCAGTATCTTATTCTATCCTGAATAAGTCAGGCAGCACAGTGAGAAACAACACTCTGAGTAGTGACACACGTCTGATCTCACTGCACAAACCTGTAAAGTAGAAATCATTCAAGTTGCACTACTGTAACATTGGAAACAGCTCTGCAATGCCATTATGCATAACAACGTGCAACATGTGGATGAGACTTAAATATCTACAAAAGAAAAGAAAGATTCAGCAGAGAAAATCTGAAGGACCTGTAAATTGAATACCAATAAAAGGAGTGCCTATACACAAGATTTATTATAACCAAGCCTCTTACTACAATTCCATGTTAAAATAAGATGTTTAAGCTGGGCATATATTCTTCTTCCACTTCTTCCTCTTAGTAAAACGTTTAATTCTTGCAGTTCAAGCTAGATGCACTACCCTCGCAGGCCATAGTATTCAAAGTAACCAGAGTATAGAAAACAAACATGACTGGCATTCCTCTTGTTCCTTAAACCTTTGATTCCTTCCATAAAGCTCGAGCATTGTTTGCCATGCAATGTGGTAAACAATTTGCTGCAACAACAGCAAATAGAGCCATGTTTAATTCAGACATTGTCATTACATTTCCTTTAACCTCTGCAAAACTGCTCCAACTCTTGGTCTAATCCAAATGAAATCTTCTAGTGATTTCATAAAGTACAGGGCTGTGCCCAGTGCTTTTCATCTCTTTGTTCCTTACTCCACAAACCTCAAAATTAGTAATCAGAATAAAAGGTAGAGTTGCAAAGCTGGATGCATCTGATCCTATGCTGATAAGATACAAATAAGAAAAAAACCCCTTTCCTGAAGGAGAAGAAAATATGCTGTGTTATGTGGAATACATAGTGATGCTTTCTATCACAAATTTTTCTGCTTTAAGACATGTTAGCCCTGCAAGTACTACTACAAGCAGAGTTCAATATCAAAATACAGTAAAACTTCAAGCAAAACCAAATACCATATGAAAATAGGTGTTTGCTTTCATCCACATATGGTAGAAAATAAGTTTGCAGCAGTTTGCCATGTTCTCAGACAACAAAGAGTCACAGTAATTGCTTGTATGACCAGATTTCACTGGGAAGGTCATCATAAGATGGAGACTGCATTCTCTCCTGCTTGGACATACATGAGAGAATGTACCCATCAATGTCAGAATAAAATTGAAACATTAGTCTAATTTAGTTTTAAAACATTTACTAAATAGTGCAAAACAATTTCTGCAAGACAGGTGAGATAATTCTTTCTTACAATTCATCCTTTGGACAAGAACATCTGAAATTTAAATTTCTGGGAAAAGTTTTGCTTTCTTTTTCCAGTAACACTTCCTGACTTTGTCTTAGAGAAATCTTAGAGAAAGAACTTGATGTTCTTATTTCTTTCTCTTTTAAAGAAAGTAGGAGACCAGATTTAAGCCCTTTAACAAATTGTATTATTAGAAGTTCAGGAGCTGTACATCAAATATAATAAACAAAAACTCCTCTGCTCTTCCCTCACACTTTAATTTCCTCTGAGAACCCAACTATTCTGCATGTTACTTCTGGAATAAGAATGTCTGACACCAAGTGCATCCAGCCCTTGAAGTTAGGGTGATATAACTCTTGAAATCAGCCAAGTGGTAACAGCTATGACAATACTCAAAGTCTCCCTGTAAGCTGTTCATATGAATTATGCTGCTTTTCACTCACTTCATCCCAAGTTGTCAAAAAGCACATATCAGCCTTTGTTCATCTGTGTGAGCTTGTTAACTATTAAACACATGGAGATGAAAACCATGAAGTACATGAAGCTGCATAATATTGCTCAATGCAGTGCTTTTCTAAAAAGCATGATTTCACTAAGAGGTTGATTTGTCCTGAGAAGATTATATTTGCCTCAATGAATTTTGAACTCTGAAGTAAAACTTTGATTCCATTACTTTGATCCATACAACCCTAGCTTTTCAGTTTTTCTTGTGCTTTTTCACGGATCAGTTTTAGAGCAAACATATAATGCTGCACAAGAAGTGCCTGAGTTAGCAGACAGAGTAGTATTTGGAAACCCAGCTCCTCCATTAATTCTAGTTAAGCACTCAAGATGACTCCTGAACTTTAAAATTCTTGGTCTACAATTCTGTTATGAAACCCACATTTTTTGTGGCTTGTTCCACAGTGGCTATGCAAGATTACAGGGGAAAATACGAGTAACGGCTACATTTAAACAGAATGGACTTCAAGAAAAATATTTACATCAGATCTGACAAAACAAAAGCAAACTACAAGCCAAAATCAAGTTATTAAACATGTCTCTTACTTTAGCCTTTATTTGGTTCTTATTCCAAACACCCAGACAAGTGGAAAAAAAAAAAAAATTGAGTTAGCACCTGTGGCACAGAAACAATACTGAAGCAGGTAAGATCAACTGTTGTGAAATGGTAAGGAATTGGAGTACCCCACATGAGGTATAGCATCACAGAGATCAGCGTGAGTGGGATCAGTGAATTCAGTGCCTGTGCCGCGGCATGCCCTAACTCTGCCAGACACCAAGGTATGCTGGGAGCTTTGCTACATGGCTGTTACAAGGACTAGCTCCACCTGCTGTTTAAATTTCTGCTGAATGCTTGCTAAAAAGTAGCTGCAAAGGGATGTGTTTAACATCGAAATACGTATAACAAGTACACAAAAATAGGTTAAACATTCACAACCAAAAGAAACTAAAGTGATCAATAGCAGGAGTACTAAAAAGCACAACAGGTACTCAAAGGAAAAGTGAGCAGAACTCCCAGCCAGGCTCCAAATTGTATTTTTGTACCACTGGAATCTGTACCTACAAATTCAATCAGTCTGAAGTTTGCTGTACAGATGAAAACAGAGTTATCCTTAACAGTATTTCAATAGAAAATGTAATTTGGGTCATTGTATCCTTGCTAATACAGCATCCAGTTCACCTGACTTAGTATAATCCCTCTCTGGCTTAGAGGACTACAAAACACAGGATTATTTATAACAAATTTTTTTCAGCAGTACATTCAAGAACATCTCCTGCAATAGCTAAATGAAAGGAACACAGCTGAGTCTCTAAAGCAAAAAACATTCTTTCATGTAATTTTAGGCAAATAAGATCTTTTGAAAACTTCAGGTCATACGGGGCCTACTTTCACATATATTCATCCAGAATTCAAAGCTTAATTTTTAGACAGCAACTTGAATTTGCTGTGCAAATAATTCAGCACTGCTACATAAACTATAACGAAAAAACATCTCCAAAAAGCATGGATTTAAGGCACAGACTGAGAACCTTACATCCCACAAAGTAAATCATCAGTGGAGCTTATTTGAAGAAGGTGTAACATATGGTCTCCTGCTTTAGACACCTAGAAGAAATATTAAATTTCTTACAAATCTTTTATAAGAACTCTTCCTGGCCACTGACCCCAATTCCAAGACATGAAGCCAATTATGTTTAGTTAAGGCATTCTATTCCTGTCAAGAACAACAACAAGAAATCCTTTTAATATATATGCATTTCCTTTTTGTTAACTTGCAGCAATATCCATTTCCTTCTGAAATATCAATAAGAAATGGAAAAAAATTCTTTCAGATTTAAGTTGCCTCCCTTTTTATCTACCCCAATCCTCTTCCTCTCAGAAAAAAAAAAGCAAATCAGAAAACTCTAAGGTGGTAGATTACTTACATGAAGAAAGCTCATTGTAGGAAAAAATATATACCCACTGATTCAGTTCTGTTGACTGCCTCAGCCACTGGTGAGAGCACCATTCTGTAGACTGATCTGGAAAGAATGATTTAAAAAGAGGGACACAGTCAGGAATTTAAATGCTCTTGACTACTGACACACTTTGCTAATCTATCTTGAGAAGGTCAGTTAACTTCATTGTGTGAATTTCCAAAAGGATATATTAATTTTATCCATCTTTAAATAAGATTTTCATCTCATCTTCAAAGCCGTTCCAAAAAGGACTATGCTTCCATTTGTTACTAAAGCCAAAAGATTGTCAGATGGGGGCAGGTAAATTGTGATATTCTATGGCAATATGTGACACCATTCCCTAATTAAACCATTGGAATAAAATACAGTAATTAACATGAAATTATTCTGGATTCACACTGTTCATTTGTGCTTCCACGAACACAGCAATTTAGGACTATTTATGTTCATATACTTCACAATTCAATAAAGGAAAGCTTTCAATGCCAAGATTTAAAATCCATATGTTTAAGATATATGATTACACATACATGCATCCTATAAAGTGAGATGAAAATTGCTCTCCCTTTTGCAAAATTACCTAGTGCCTCTCATTAAGGCACACAAAGCTTACAGTCCTTCAGAGTGACTCCAACTAGAACCATCCAAGCAGTCTTCTTTCCATGGTCAGGGACCAATTCCTCAAAGTACACCTCTGCTGACTGAGGACAGACACATGGGAGGTATTTTCAAGAACACAGTATTAAAAATATTCAGTCTTCATGCAAAGTCAGTGTAAGTTCCTTGTCTCCAGGTGACTCCTTAATCAAAAATATCCCATATGTACATGCTTAATTTCTTCTACTTTGCTACCTTTTCTGTTCCTTTATTGCAGTGTGTTAAAAATGAAGGCCTTTTACAAATGAAAAGGTCTTTATTGAAAACAGACAAGATGTACTTCATTAGTCCTCTTTTATCCACCCACATCAGATTCATTGTCCATGTTACAAAGTAACACCTAAATAACAATTCATGTTCCAAAAATGGGCCTCTTGGCCTTCCTGTTGAGCGTTCTGCATGAAAGAGCAAGAAAAACGAGCTGATTTCAGAAAGCCTAAACTTTCCACTACCCAAAAATGGAGCCTAAGAGATAACTACACAAATTCCTTTCAGCAGCAAGTAATGATTGGCATATACTTTTCTTCAGGCAAGAACAATAAAATTAATCTATCATTGTGTTTTAGAATGATCAAAACTAAATCCATGTTCAAGATTCCAGCTCCAAAACGTTGAAATACAATTAATGAGCTCTTCACATTCCAAGTCACCAATGCCTGTTGCTCAAGAATAAGATGTTAAAGTTCAGTCTGCTGGACTCAACTTCACGCTGCAGAAAAAAAAGCAACTATTCCCATGGCTTTGGGACAACAGCACATTTAACAAAACTTTCCTAGCTGCACACAAAATGAAAACATCTTGCTTGTAACATTCCTTTTAGTAAGCACTTTAACAAGAGTCTCCAGATTATAATCAAGCTTCTAACTGAAAGAATAAATGTTGATTCCTATTTATATGAAAAATGGGATAAGTCAACCAATTCTAAACGTTCTGCTGTTCACTGCCAACTAGATCAAATTCATATTCTTAGTTAAATATATAAAAAAAAGAAAATATTTTCAACTGTTTACAGTATCAATCCAAACCAAAATACTAGTACATTAGAAGACTAGATTTTAAAGTGAGAGACAAAGAAAATTGTGTTATATAGACCCAAAAGTATACAGTGAAGTTTTAATTTGTTCAGTGGTACAATTTGCGTATCCTTGGAACCTCAGGTGACAGCATTCCTGATTTATTTGCCACAATTCTATTGATAAAATCCTATGGTCCTGTGTGGCAGGCAATCCTTCCTAGGTTTAGCCAATATTTCTTTTGTTCTGAGCAGTGGTTTGATCAGAGGTCCTTGTTGGAGGTTCTCTAAGCACTCCCTGGCACGTAACTCTTACTAGGCCCAATTCTATTCTTTTCCTACAAATGACTTCTGGCTCAGATCTATAATAGAAACTTTGGTGTAACTTTTCTTTTTCAGCATATAAAGATTTTGTGTTTCTATTGCTTTGCAAAGAATAAATGCCCTTATAAGAGAGTTTACTTATGCTGACATTCAGCACCTCCCACACCTTACAAATGGAAGAAGAAATAATTATCTGATTCTAGTGACCATCAAAGACTGATGAATCACAATGATGGTTTTAATAACTGACCAGCAATCCAAAGCCTAAATGACTAACGTACACTTTTCAAGTTTTAAAGCTTATCACTAGAAATGTGCCTAAAAATGCCAGGAGGAGAGTCCTATTGTGACCAACTTAATCCACGCTGCAAAGGGCTGATTATCCACTCATCGTTTTTCTGTTCATAAAAAACACAAGAGGTTATACTGCAGATTGACACAATTCTGATCGCTGCTGTAATACTTGGCCTACTCACTCCTAATAAAACCCACAGAGAAACCCAAAAACTGTTTGAAAACAGTCTGCAAATAAATGGAACTATTTTAGTCATTCAGTAATAAAGTCCTACCAATTTCCTTATGGATAAAGTAAACACAAAGCTTCAAGTTTCCCTGGCAATCCTGCCATTTAAAAACAGGCAAAAAAATAGGACAAATCCCCCCACCACTGCAAACCATCCAGCTGGTGATCCTGATAGCTACAGACTACAGTTAAGTGATAGTGATGTAAACTCCTTATGCCAGCTTGCTTAAGCACAGAAGCACAAATGCACATAATTAAGATCTGATGTTTGCTTTTTCCTCCAAACACAAATGCAGTATTTGTGTTTGAGCACTGGCAGTAACAACTGTGAACTATGCTATTAATGTCTGATTTTAAAATGCTTGTGGCAGAATCCTGTCTAGAGGAACAAAAATAAAATGTATTCAAACAAAGCAACAGTGAAAAGTGCATTAAGAAAATTAAAAGCAGTGATTACAGAAGAAAATCATGTATTCTCCTCTCAGAAAGTTATTTATGTATAACATTTCTTAAAATGGATCCAAACACTGCCATTCTTAATGCAAACTAAATTTCTGAGAGGATATATTTTTCAAGTATATGGGAATCCTTGTTTTATTAAAAGGGAGAGATGCAGTTCAGTACCCTTCTTGCTTATTTTCCTCAAGCATTTTTCAGGTTAAATAAATTGGTACTAATTGGTCCAGGAACCTAGATGCACTTATGTCTTCATTTATTAATTTGGGTTTAAGAATCCGTATCTAAAAAAAATACATCACAGAACTGAGGCTTCTTAACTTCAGTAAGGGACACAATTAAAACTATCTGCAGCTTAAAGAAGCATTTCACACTAAAATAAGGCATCCATTTACTAGACAGTCTCCCCAAACGATCTCTGGCTCTAAAGCAGGACCTGAAGGTGCATCCTTTCACTGAGGATCCATGGATTTCAGCTGTCTGTTGCAAGTGGCTATAGTAGGACTGTATGAAATTGTCCTTTAGCCTGTTCCTGTTGAAGTGCTCTGTAGTGTTTGCTAATGCTGTATCAAACCCTCCTACAGCCTAGTCTTTTTTGTGAGATATGCACACAAAAATATTCTGGCAATTATTGCTCTGAACTTTTAAGGCCACACAAGGCTTAATAGAGGCTTTGGAGAACCATGATCCAGGTAGGCAGAAAACATCCACCCTGTTATCATCTCACTGTGCGGGGGTTTTCAGCAGCCACTTCTGCCAAAGCATCCTGTCAAAATTTGTCAATTCTTATTGCTACCAGACACGTTGCTTCCACTGGTAGATTTAACTAAAACAAGTTTTTCCAAGGTAGTACTAAATAAACCTTGATAATCAGTGAAGGAGAGTATTTTTGTTTGGTGATACGGGATTTTTTTAATGTTTGATTTGTGGTTTTAGTTGGTTCTTTTTCCTCAGAAAAACACAAAAAGGCAAACCTATATCAGTTAGAAACACTGAATGTCACTGGGTATTCTGAAGATGGACTTTTATTCCAAATGCAGCTGAGTGAAGTCTGGATAGGAACCTCCTAACAGAACAAAGCATCATTCTGCATGTACATCACAAGGCCTTAGAACCACAAGTAAGAAGATTAGAGAAGTTTTCTATCACAGGTAGATTTAGCTTCGGGTCAACATGATCTGCAATATTCTTTTCAGTCTTAGGTGTCACATGTGCTTGATTGAGATGAATTAGAGAATTACAGAATGGCTGAAGCTGGAAGGGGCATCCTGAGACATCTAGACCAAGGTACCTTCTGATAGCAGGCAGAGCTTGGGCAGATGGATCAGGACATCGGAATATCTCCAAGAGCGGAGACCTGGCCCAGTGTTTCATCACCTTTACAGGAAAGAAGTATTTCCTTATATTTAGATATAGCTTCCTGTACATCAGATAAGTGGGAATAAGCCTCACCTTCTAATCACAGAAATTCCTTTTAAGGCAAGAATTAAAAACTCCTTAGGAATATTAAAAAAGTAGATACATTCTTAACAAATCAAAATGAGCTGCTTTAATTAAAACAGATTTTTATAGGCATCATCTGGAGATGTACTTACCACTGCTACTTGACTACTTTTGTGCTCCAGAGGAAGATAAAAATTTGAGATTTCTAGTATGCAGTAAATAGCAAAAACTTCAATTCACCATATTGCACAAGCATATTCATAATATTCTGCCTGCATTTACAAGCAAGTCTTTTGATAAAGCTGAACAGAAGCAGGGGCTTAAATACTTTGATTGATAATAATTTAAGTTAGAGATACCTTTTACTTACAGCCTTACATGTATTACACATGCTAAAATCTTCCAAGTCTATGTACAAATAAAAGGGATATTCCTCATCCACATGAAGCACTGACTTCAGGATTATTTGCATTAAGAGCAATGAAGAATTGCCTGATACTCTAAAGTAACAAACATTGCCTGTTTATCTAACATTCCATTGTCATTACATATGAGAGAATATAACTGGAAGCTGAAGAATCTGTATCCACTGGATATCATATGGCTAATTCTGTCCCTTCCTGCATATAAACACATTCTACTCAAATAATTTTTTTATTTTTTTAGATCAGCATCCCAAAAACAAATGAGCTATCACAGAGTCCTGAGCTTATGCAGTACTCTTCCTAAAAAATACTGTTTTCTGACAAAGAAGTAATTTCAAGTTGAGGACCTACTTGCCTACTATTTGTGTAAGGTACCATGCAAGCAGCATCTAAAACCATTTTTGGAAGGAAAAACTGGAGTGGATGCAGTATAAATTCCAGAAACCCATGGTGCAAGGATACTGTCTTTGGCCAAATTCTGACCTTATTTGTGTGCATGTGGCAATCCAAGTTAAAAAAAGGAATGGCAGAATATAGTTTCATGTTGAATACATTGCAATATATCCATCTACAAAGCCAGAATATTTTAAGGAAAAGAAGAAAGAAGGGAAATTGGTATACAAGCACACACAAGCCAAAATTTCAAACTTTCACTGCCAAACCTCAGACTGCAGAAATGATTAGGGGACTGAGCTTTGTCCAATGCTTTAAACAAAAAAATCCCATTTTATTACACTCCTTGGGCCACTGTGCATTCTTTTAAATCCCAAACAGATTTCCTAATTTGTATTGACTTACACCAGGCAACACAGAGCTTCCTTAAATCCTAAGGTTTTTGTACACTTATATAAACTGCAAAGCACGAAACTTGTCATTGTTACATGAACAGCAGAACTACCAATTTTTTTAGGGACTCCTGCCATTTTCTCTTAATTTTTCTATTAAAGTAATTCCAGCCCATTCTACTTGCTGTGTCTTCTGGGCAGGACAGAGACAGCACATGCAGGCTCCAGCGTGCAGAGCCACCACACTGAACTTTCAGCCTATTATGTTCAAACACGCTGTATAAAAGCTGAATTCCCCCCCGGCTTTCCTTCAGTAGAGGCATTCATTTGAATAATCCTAATCTATTAATTCATCAATTTCCCCAATTCTTCCACATTATTTGCTCTGCAAGTTCCTACTCTTCACTTACAGCAGGTAACAGAGACATTGAAAATGACTGATAGAAAGGTATTAGAAAGGTAGACAGACTCAAGATTAAAAAACCAATTTCCACAGGGAAACAGAAAAGAGAAAAATGTGTTTTAAACAGTACAGTAGTTTCCAAATATTTTATACACTCTGATTTTTTTCAGCACTAAAAAAACCAAAACAAGATTCTATATCCTGTTTTTTAGCAGCTTCTGCACAGCAGCTGACATAGAAGAAACACGGATTTACTTTTCATGCTGAAAAGCTTTTATTCTCACTTTCATACAACTCAGTAAATTGCCCAGAGAGTGATTTATCCTCCGCTATGATCTCCTGAATATCTTATACCCACACAAAAGATGGATGCTGGCAGGCAGAGCTGTCAGTAGGAATTTCAGCAAAGTAAATTGTTTAGTACTTACAATGCAGCATAATAGCTGTAATTTCATTTGAACTGTTGCCATTAATAGAACTACAAACCAAGATCTAGGCGCTCATCACTGTGCAGCCACTGAGAATTCCTCTGTGCACCCTTCAGCACAGATGCAGGTAGCTCAGCCCTGGCAGTGTTACTGTACCTGAAAGAATGACAAGCCAGGCCTGGCACTTGCTCTCAATAGTCAAAGACACAGGTGGATATCAACTGCTAAGGATTTCCCATCAGCATTTAACAGGTGTTTTCACAGCTACTCCGATCCTCTGCCAAAATGCAAACTAGCAATTTCAACACATATGCATTGAAAAATGTTGAAAAGGAAACTAAAATATAATACAAGATATGCAAATATGTGTATATATACACTGCACATTTACTGAGCAGGAAGCATGTTCTTCTGTAGCATGTTCTTCTGAAATATTGCATCTCCTACATATGAAGACCTAGAAATTCAAATACCTTAAATACTTGGCTAAAGATATCACATCAGCAGATGTTCTTCACCTAGACTTTTGGTGAAGCACCTATTAAAATGCTTTTGTTTAAGCGCTATGATTGAAACAAACTACAGATTGCTTTCTTGGTCTTAAAAAAGTATAGAACCTGATGCTGTTCTATGCTGTTTATATATGCCCTGAATCAAAGATCAGGATTAGCATACATGCTATAAAGGCAATGAAACACAGTCAATTTCAGAAAAATTGCCTTGAGTATAATAAAGATAACTTTTGCTGTGTATCCTTTCTACTCAGAAACTGCAGTTTTGGCTTCCTCTGACAGGTTAAATGAATTAACCACCCTGCAGGCAGCCCCAAGGGTCTGTATGGGAACTCAGACACTGAAGAGGTGAAAAAGCCATTAGTTCTCTCCAGAGGAATTAGTTTTTATATGCATGTCTCTCATCACTGCTAATCAACCATGATACACATTCTTTCTGCCAAACTGCCTTAGATGTATGGGTAAACATCTGCAAAAGCTGAAAAAATGCTATACACTTCACTTCCCTGTCCTACCCACAGGAGGGAAAAACGAGCAGTGAACTGCACATGCAGGACAGGCTGTTCTACTGGCAGCTCGCAGGTCAGCGCGTGACTGATCTTGTATGTGAAAACTGTGAGGGCTGTGGCGGGGAAAGAAGAGCAGATGTAGTAAGAGAAGCAGCACACAAAAAAAAAGTCTTTCCTTTTACAATAACAGAGAGCACAGCAAGCAAAGAAATAGTAAACAGAAGAATGGAGACACGAAGCATCACAGAGAAAAGGACAAACATGAAGGCTGACAAAGGCCTCTGAAAAATACAGTATTCCGTGCCTCCACTGGGTGATATGTAAGGATTAATACACTCAATTTTTTGATTTACTTGCATTTTGCAACATCCACATGACAAAGACTGGAAGCAAACCCAGAGCAATCGGTCACCATTAAAATTTATAATATGCCACAGAAGATTTCTTGGATCTTCTTGAGAGTAGGAATAAATTGGTGCTTCATATTTTAAGTGGGAAAAACAGGCCATGTACACCATTACTTCCTATAATCAAAAGAAAGTCCATTTCACAATTTTGGTCATGGTGTCTGTCTGAATTCTGACTAAGACATGGAGTAATTTCCATGCTCTCCCATAAGGCTCCTGTAGCATTTTGGATGAATATGAAAGCCTGTCTACAACCTTAGGTATTAGCTTTAGTTACTTGGTCCCAGTTGCATCATGAACACACCACAGTTAAATAAGTGTTTCTGGGAGAAGTACCAGCATGCCCTTTGGTTACTGTAACTATCGCCACAATGTGAATAATGCCTGTAAACCCTTCTGGGCAAGCTAATCTCTCATCTGCAGAAACCACTGGAGAGAATATAGGCCACCAGAGGAGAAGGGCACAGATTTCTCTTCACAGTAGTGACTGTAATTATTCATTTTTCTCAACAATAAGTACTAAAATGAAAACTTTCTTTTGCCTAACCACTTCTCTCCAGTGGATCCCTGCTTTTTCATCAGGTATCAATAATCATAAGAGCTGTGCCTGTGCAAATCAACCTTAGCAATCAAGGTCCAAATATCCAGATCCTCAGATATATTTTCCAATTATCCATTTTCCTCTATTTCTGTAGGCATTTTTTGAAATTATCTGCTTCTTATGAGAGCACTAATTTCTTCTTATGCATATGCATTTAGTAGGTCTTATCTACCATTTCTTCAGCACAGTACCTAATAAGGAACAGAAGTAAGAAGGTTCTTCCATTTGCCCACCTAATTAAGTTTTAGTATCAGCATAGACCTGAACTGCTCAATATTGGACTGAGAAAATCTGTCTCCATGAACTGAAATAAACAGCTGAATGAAGGAGCTAGAAGTTGTTTCCTAAATAACTTTGCTTCATTAGCAGAAGCATTGTGAAAGTTTCCACTCGGATCATAGGGCACGTTCACAGAAGAAAAAAAATCGGGAAAACATCCTACAACAATATCTCCAAAATTCAAAGCAGACGAAAGAGGATGTGCTTGGGAAAACTCCAAGGTGGGCACCTGAGTGTTTCTGTCTGTCCTGACAATGAATTCACAAATCGCGCCGCACAGCGCCATCTTCTGGTGACCAAAAATTGGATTTTTTTCGTAGTCTTTGAGAAAAAAGCTGTGACTGTATCAAAGACAACTTGCATACAAAAAAAGTTAGTAAAGATTTTTTTTAAAAAAGCTGTTTTAATCAAAAAAACCTATCAAATTTAAATCACCAAAAATTTTAGTTTGCTTCTGCTATTCCTATAAACGTGAATAAGGCACTCTCAAGTATTCTGCTGGTTTCTAGCTTGCTACACTAACAAATAACCTTAATGTCACCATATTTCTTTGTTGAATTTTCCAACAAGAAAAAACCAGTCAATAGTTTGATTACTTGATTAAGTAATAAGTGCTTAATTAACTCTCCTTCTCGAGCACCTCAGCTAACGGGAGACAGGCTTGGCATTCGGCAGTTCTCTAGGTTTGCATACAAGTGTTTTTAAGTAGCCTAAGACGAGAGAATAAAGGAATAAATATGTGAAATATCAAAACTTTAGGAAAAGGGACCGTGAATGCCTAGAAATAAAGTAAAGGCTCTGTTTCCTTGCTTTGTTTGCCGTGTAAAATACAGAGTTCTCACCAGTGCACGGGAAAGCTTTTCTTCCAATGCAGCAGAACTAGCGTAACCAACGCCAGTATTTCAAAGCTATCGTTTCATTTACTTTTTTTTTAATACAACCAGCACCTTTAGGAGGCACATACCTTCCGGTTTGGAAACTAACTGCCCCACGTGGAGCGCTAGATCCCTCCTGGTGCTGTAGGTTCCACAGCCACGCACCCCGCGGAGCTGCTGCCCCATCCCCAGGCCGCTCCCGGCCCGGCTCCCTCAGGGCTCAGGGGCCGCCCCGCGGGCGGCGCGAGCGCACCTGCTGCCCCCCCTCGCGGGGCCGCGCGCTTCCCGCCGCCGCCTTTTGAACAGCCTCGTGACGTCATCGCGGGGCGGGCGCACGTGCGACGCCCCCGGCCGGGTCCCCCCGGAGGGGGCCGATGGGCGGAGCCGGGGGCGGCGCGCAGGCGCGGCGCGCGGGCGGGCGGTGGTTGCGCGGAGCGGCGCTCCCATGAGCCGGCG